>NC_092224.1:71116149-71416149 GCF_036320965.1 Panulirus ornatus
AGGGTGTTTTGAAATGGTTTGGGCACATGGAGAGAATGAGTGAGGAAAGATTAACCAAGAGGATATATGTGTCGGAGGTGGAGGGAACGAGGAGAAGTGGGAGACCAAATTGGAGGTGGAAAGATGGAGTGAAAAAGATTTTGAGTGATCGGGGCCTGAACATGCAGGAGGGTGAAAGGTGGGCAAGGAATAGAGTGAACTGGATCGATGTGGTATACCGGGGTTGACATGCTGTCAGTGAATTGAATCAGGGCATGTGAAGCGTCTGGGGTAAACTATGGAAAGCTGTGTAGGTATGTATATTTGCGTGTGTGGACGTGTATGTATATACATGTGTATGGGGGTGGGTTGGGCCATTTCTTTCGTTTGTTTCCTTGCGCTACCTCACAAACGCGGGAGACAGCGAAAAAAAAAAAAAAAGATGGGACTAGTGAAAACATCATTAGACAACTGTTCTCAGAGAGAAGCAAGATATTAGGAGAGGTACTAGACAGATGGTGTTCAACAGAAGAGAGGTTACTAGAGAGACAATGACTGTTGATGTAGTAAACAAAAAAAAGGAAAGTTCTAACAGAGAGAAAAGTTGTGGGAGGGGCAGATACTAATACTGTCAGATGAGACAGGCAAAATTTCCACATTGAATGGTAAAATAAACACATTTCTTTGTAATAATATTAGAGAAAGCTAAATAATTTTTTCATGATAACAAACTCACCATTAACTAAACTAGAGGTGTAACAGATTCAAAAGGAAACTGAATATACATTTTTCATCTAAATAAGAGAAAACATGATCCCTCAGAAATGGAAAATATTGCATATATTCTATTGTTCCAAACAATTCAAAAGAATAGATTTCAAACAATGTAGGCAAATTTTATGTTAGAAAAGACTATCTATACATACCTGTATTACATTTCTTTTCAAATCTTATATGCATGCCTCAAAAGCATCAACATTTACAATAACTGCTTCAAGTCCAGCAAAATGCACGACAGGTAGAGCATCATATACTAAGGTATGTATTAAAAGCACATTCACTGACAGAGATGGCAAGGGGAATTCTATCTTTAAAAGACTGTATTCAAAATGAAATCTGTATCTGGCAATATCAGCTACTTTCTCTTGTAAACAAAATCTAGAGGCTCTACTGATAATATTACCTTTCACCTTTGGCAAATTATAACTCTTTACTAACTTTCATACTGCATTAAAAGAGGTTACTATCAGCATCCTCATTCAATAATCCACAACACCCTGATTGATTTATTGGACTTTTGGTACCCACCTGTTCAATTAGATCTCTGTGGCTGATGATCAGGATAACTGGCCAAAAATTTGGGACTGGCATCCGATCAGGATCAGAGCCAAAAAGAGATGTCATTCGTTCACCAAAAGAGTCACGTAATCCATGGATGAGTATAGCTTCTAACACATTACAAAGAGCATTTGTATTGTCCGAATGGCCAATAACTGGTCCATGAGGTCCTATGCTGGAATTCTGTCCACTGTAACAAGTACCTGAACCTCCAGGCTGAAGTACACTTTGCACTGCCTCCTTTAATCTGGTAATGAGGGAGGCACTGATGGCTGCCTCCCTTCGTTCTCGTTTCAAACCCTGACTGAACATTATGCCTTCTGAATCTCTTATAACAACTCAAGTAGTAAATATTTTACGAAAACAGCATCACACATTATCCTAAGAAACTGAACCATTACTGATAAGTCAGTTCTTGTGAATGTCAATCAATCACAGAAAGGTTAAAGCGCTGGAGAATTGCTGTGGTCTGTTCATAAGCAATTCCCCTTCTGATAAGTCTATATGACCCAGGCTGTGAAAGGTCAATGATGGTTGATCCTTCTCTGCACTCCAAGTCTTCTCCACCAAGACGACCAGCATCAAACACAGTATGAAGTTTGCTCCACAGTTCATTAAATTCTTCAACACACAGAGGACTTGCCTTGGTACTAATGTTTGCACTAGTTAAGGCTAGAGGAGAATCACAGCATCTGGCTACAGTTCTAATAAATTCTTCATTGGGAATCCGGATGCCAACCAGATCAGATTCAGGATTCAGTGCAGGATTAAGCTGTGATGTGCGATGGAATATTAATGTCACAGGACCAGGCAGCAGTGATGCAAGTAATGAATGTGGTACAGTTACTTTACCCCAGAGATAAACATCTTCCACTTCAGAAACACATATAGCTAAAGGTTTGGTTGAATTACGGTGCTTGATTTCATAAATCCTTTTTACAGCTGTATCGTTCTGAGCTAATGCAGCAATCCCATAAAGTGTATCAGTTGGCACAGAAATTACATGGCCAGAGTGCAATGCAGCTGCAGCTTTTTCAGCATGATGCATTAAAGAAGGTCCTTCGCACAAACGAATTACATTGTTCATTGGAAGACTATTTGTTGCAGCCTTTGCTGCCACACTAGTCATCACTCTGGCAAACCTCAAAAGTGAGGTAAAGTTCGTCATAAAAAAACACTAAAACAGGTTAATAATAATGTCAATAAGCAATTCTTCTTATCTTCCCCGATGAAAATATTCACCAACAGAATGTTTTCTGGAAATCTATTCCTTCCAACGATGACCACAGGATGGGGAGCAGCATTTGTAGAACACTGTCATAGGTTCATCAGCTGATCTAGTTTGAACCTGCATAAAGTAGGCTCTTGGGTTAGCACACTTAGGACATGGTTCATCAGTAGAATCAACATTTTTCCAAGCAGCAGAACCTCCAAGAACATCATCAAGAGCCTTCAACTTTGGGTAAATCTTGTACGACACACATCTCTTGACAGGGAAAACATATGGACAGGTTACACAGGAGAAGCGCATACCCTGCAAGAGAAAATTATCTGCAGTCATCCATTCTGAACATAATGTAAATGCTTTATTGCAGATAAAGATATATTTTAACATGCACTATAAAACATGAGTTACCAGAAATGAAATATAACATTAATGATCCTGGTCAAGGTGCTATATGACAAGTTGAAAGATCTTATCCACTGTATCATTAATATATGATTTGAGAGGATCTTTGATCTATAGAGCTAGGATAATTCAACAGTCTTCATCTTTGGGTCACAGAGAAATGGGGGAGATGAAATGAGTCAAAAAGGTAACAATTTCATTTTATCAGATTATGACAGGATGCATTTCCACTGGTCAGTTATGATATTCAACATAAGTGTGGCTCAAGGCAAAATGTCAGAGGACTGGAGGAGTGTCAGCACAGCGCCATTTTGAAATGGCAAAGGGAACAAAGGTGAATATTCAAATTACAGAGGTATAAGTTTTTTGAGTGTACCTGGTAAACTGCATAGGAGAATGGTGATTGAGAGGGTGGTAGCATGCACAGATCATCAAACTGAGGAGGAACAGGTGTGAGTTCAGGAGTGGCAGATGTGTAGCTCAGGTGTTTGCTTTAAATTATGCATGTAAAAAATTCTTAGAGAAACAGGATTCATATGTGGCATTTATGGATATCATGAAATTATATGTCAACAAATGCTTTGGAGAATGTTGAGAATATATGGCAAAAGAGAAAAGCTACTAAAAGCAATTAAGTTTACCCATGAGAGTAAGGTGTGGGTATAAGTAGGAAGAAAGAAGAGGTGAGTGGCTCCAACTGAAGGTGGTTTGCAGCTGGGGTGCATGTCAAAATGGCTGTTTACTGCATTTATGGATGGGGTGATGAGGGTTTTAGTAAGAGGGGCTGGTCTCTAGTCTGTCAAGGGTGGCAGGACCTATGAGATAAATCAGCTGCTGTTTGCTGATGACAGATTCAAGTCAGAAACTGCAGAAGGTGGTGATTGAGTTTGGAAGAGTGTGGGAGTGGAGAAACCTGAGAGTATATGTTAATAATAGCAAGTTATTAGGTTTAGCGTTGGAGAGAAAATGGCATATGGAGAAGTAGTTTGATTAGAGAGAACTTGGGGAAGTGGATTATTTTGGATAGCTGGTAGATGCTCCAAGTGGTTGGAACCATAGGAGCTGAGGTGAGATATATGGTGGGTGAGGGGGGCAAAGGTTCTGGTCATACTGTTAGAGCTAAAATGGGTGTCTCGTGTTATAGATGTCCTAACAGTGTTATATGGATACGAGGCATGGTCCTTAAATAATTGTAGAGAAGGAGGTGAATGTGCTGAAAATGAAATGTTTGATGACAATATGTGACATAAGAAGTATTGAATAAAAAAATGAAACAGTAAGAGGCAGGTATGAGAGCTGGAAAAGGTATGCTGAAATGGTCTGGACTAACAAGAAGGATGACTTAAAAAGTAAACATCTCAAAGGAGTGGTCACAGCCTGTGAGAACAGAGATGAGTATGGCTAATGTTATAGTTGTCTTGACAGAGTTGAATGGATGCAAAGCATGGGGCCCCAAGTAACAAAGTACAGAAGGTAAATTTGCTGGAAATGAAATGTTTGATATATGGTGTGGGGAAGACTTACTGAATATAAAATTATAAAAAGAACTGAAGAGCATGTACAAGAGAGCTGGCATGCATATGATGAACTGATTTTAATATATGGAAAGGATGAGTGAAGTGAAGGCGAGTTGGAAGGGGTACATGTCAAAAGAGGTGGGAACAAGGAAAAGGGGGAAACTAAGGAGGTAGAAGATTGGAGTAAAAGATGCTATAAGTGGGGGCCCGAACAAACAGGAGGGTGTGACCCATACACAGGATAGGGCACATTGGAGTGAGCTGTCAGTGGGTTGAATCAGGGTATAGGAAGCAGTCATATGAAACTATGGAAAGGTCTGCTGGGCCTGGTTGTGGATAGGGGGCTCTGGTTTTCATACTTCTTCCAGGTGCAGGGAAATGATATTCTCTTTTGAAGATAGTTCTTTGACAAGACGGTACTTCCATTTATTCAGCATCTCCAAAGATGGTTTTTCATTCACAGTATAACCCCAAGCAGGTTAAATAATATATTTTTATTATTTATTTTGCTTTGTCGCTGTCTCCCGCATTAGCGAGGTAGCGCAAAGAAACAGACGAAAGAATGGCCCAACCCGCCCACATACACATGTATATACATACACGTCCACACACGCAAATATACATACCTATACATCTCAATGTACACATATATAAACACACACAGACATATACATACATACACGTGTACATAATTCATACTGTCTGCCTTTATTTGTTTCCCATCGCCACCTTGCCACACATGGAATAACAACCCCCTCCCCCCTCATGTGTGCAAGGTAGCGCTAGGAAAGACACTAAAGGCCCCATTCGTTCACACTCAGTCTCTAGCTGTCATGTAATAATGCACAAAAACCACAGCTCCCTTTCCACATCCAGGCCCCACACACTTTCCATGGTTTACCCCAGGCGCTTCACATGCCCTGGTTCAATCCATTGACAGCACGTCGACCCAGGTATACCACATCGTTCCAATTCACTCTATTCCTTGCACGCCTTTCACCCTCCTGCATGTTCAGGTCCCGATCACACAAAATCTTTTTCACTCCATCCTTCCACCTAAAATTTGGTCTCCCACTTCTCCTCGTTCCCTCCACCTCTGACACACATATCCTCTTGGTCAATCTTTCCTCACTCATTCTCTCCATGTGACCAAACCATTTCAAAACACCCTCTTCTGCTCTCTCAACCACACTCTTTTTATTTCCACACATCTCTCTCACCCTTACATTACTTACTCGATCAAACCACCTCACACCACATATTGTCCTCAAACATCTCATTTCCAGCACATCCACCCTCCTGCGCACAACTCTATCCATAGCCCACACCTCGCAACCATGCAACATTGTTGGAACCACTATTCCTTCAAACATACCCATTTTTGCTTTCCGAGATAATGTTCTCGACTTCCACACATTCTTCAAGGCTCCCAGAATTTTCGCCCCCTCCCCCACTCTATGATTCACTTCCGCTTCCATGGTTCCATCCGCTGCCAGATCCACTCCCAGATATCTAAAACACTTTACTTCCTCCAGTTTTTCTCTATTCAAACTTACCTCCCAATTGACTTGACCCTCAACCCTACTGTACCTAATGACCTTGCTCTTGTTCACATTTACTCTTAACTTTCTTCTTCCACACACTTTACCAAACTCAGTCACCAGCTTCTGCAGTTTCTCACATGAATCAGCCACCAGTGCTGTATAATCAGCGAACAACAACTGACTCACTTCCCAAGCTCTCTCATCCACAACAGACTGCATACTTGCCCCTCTTTCCAAAACTCTTGCATTCACCTCCCTAACAACCCCATCCATAAACAAATTAAACAACCATGGAGACATCACATACCCCTGCCGCAAACCTACATTTACTGAGAACCAATCACTTTCCTCTCTTCCTACACGTACACATGCCTTACATCCTCGATAAAAACTTTTCACTGCTTCTAACAACTTGCCTCCCACACCATATATTTTAAATACCTTCTACAGAGCATCTCTATCAACTCTTATCATATGCCTTCTCCAGATCCATAAATGCTACATACAAATCCATTTGTTTTTCTAAGTATTTCTCACATACATTCTTCAAAGCAAACACCTGATCCACACATCCTCTACCACTTCTGAAACCACACTGCTCTTCCCCAATCTGATGCTCTGTACACGCCTTCACCCTCTCAATCAATACCCTCCCATATAATTTGCCAGGAATACTCAACAAACTTATACCTCTGTAATTTGAGCACTCACTCTTATCCCCTTTGCCTTTGTACAATGGCACTATGCAAGCATTCCGCCAATCCTCAGGCACCTCACCATGAATCATACATACATCAAATAGCCTTACCAACCAGTCAACAATACAGTCACCCCCTTTTTTAATAAATTCCAAACCTGCTGCCTTGCCAGCTTTCATCTTCCGTAAAGCTTTTACTACCTCTTCTCTATTTACCAAATCATTTTCCCTATCCCTCTCACTTTGCACACCACCTCGACCAAAACACCCTATATCTGCCACTCTATCATCAAACACATTCAACAAACCTTCAAAATACTCACTCCATCTACTTCTCACATCACCACTACTTGTTATCACCTCCCCATTAGCCCCCTTCACTGAAGTTCCCATTTGCTCCCTTGTCTTATGCACTTTATTTACCTCCTTCCAAAACATTTTTTTATTCTCCCTGAAATTTAATGATACTCTCTCACCCCAACTCTCATTTGCCCTCTTTTTCACCTCTTGCACCTTTCTCTTGACCTCCTGCCTCTTTCTTTTATACCTCTCCTACTCATTTGCATTTTTTCCCTGCAAAAATCGTCCAAATGCCTCTCTCTTTTCTTTCACTAATAATCATGAAAATAAGAGAACAAAGGGAATATCAGTGAAGGAGGCAAGTGATAACAGGTATTGATGAAGTGAGGAGATGGGGTAAGTGTTTTGAAGGATTGTCGAATGTTTGATGATAGAGTGGCAGATGTAGGGTGTTTTGATCTGGGTGGTGTGCAAAGTGAGAGTGTTTGGTGAGGAGAGAAGAGGTGGTGAAAGACTTGTGGAAGATGAAATCCAGCAAGGCGGCGGGGTTGAATGGTACTGCAGCAGAATATATTACGAAAGGCAGTGACTGTTGTTGATAGGTTGGTAAGGATATTCAATGTAAGTATGGATCATGGTGAAATGCTTGAGGACTGGCAGAATGCATGTATAGTGCCATTGTACAAAGGCAAAAGGGATAAAGGCGAGTGTTCAAACTACAGAGGAATATGTTTGTTGAGAATTCCTGGAAAATTGTATAGGATGGTATTGAATGAGAGGGTGAGGGCATGTACAGACCATTAGACTAGGTAAGAGCACTGTGATTTTAGAAATGGTACAATATATGAGCAGGAGGTGTTTGCTTTGAAGAATATGCGCAAGAAATACTTAGAGAAACAGATGGATTTGTATATGGCACTTATGTATCTAGAGAAAGGATATGAGAGGATGAATAGAGATGCTTTGTGGAAGGACTTAAGAGTATACGGTGTGGGAGGCAAGTTGCTAGAAGCAGTGAGAAGCGTTCATCAAGGGTGAAAGGCATGTGTACAAGGAGGAGGAGAGGAGAGTGACTGGCTCCCAGTGAAGGTCGGTCTGCGGCAGAAGTGTGTGATGTCCCCATGGTTCTTCAAATTGTTTATGGATGGGGTGGTTAGGGGCAGTCTGTTGGGTACGAGAGGGCCTGTGAAGTAAGTCAGTTGTTCTATGCCAATGATACAGCACTGGTGGCTGATTCAAGTGAGAAACTGCTGAAGTTGGTGACTGAGTTTGGAAAAGTGTATGAAAGGAGAAAGTTGAGAGTAAATGTGAATGAGCAAGGTTATTAGGTTCAGCAGGGGTGAGGGACAAGTTCATTAGGATCTATCTTTGAATGGAGAAAAATTGGAAGAAGCGAAGTGTTTTAGATATCTGGGAGTGGATTTGGCAGCAAATGGAGCCATGTAAGCGGAAGTGAGGCACAAGGCGGGGGAGGGGGCGAAGGTACTGAGAGCAATGAATTATGTCTAGGAGGAGATAATGTTATCACGGAGCAAAAATGGGTACGTTTGAAGGAATAGTACTTCCAACAATATCATATGGATGCGAGGCGTGGTTTATAGATAAGGTTGTGCAGAGGAGGGTGGATGTGTTGGAAATGAAATGGATGAGGAGTGAGTTTGGTAAAGTGTGTGAAAGAAGAAAGCTGAGAGTAAATGTGAATATGAGCAAGGTTTATTAGGTAAAGTAGGAGGGACAAGTCAATTGGGAGGTAAGTTTGAATGGAGAAAAAATGGAGGAAGTGTAGTGTTTTAGATATATGGGAGTGGATTTGGCAGCGGATGGAATCATGGAAGCGGAAGTGAAGCATAGGGTGGGGGAGGGGGCGAAAATTCTGGGAGTGTTGGAGAATGTGTGGAAGTCGAGAACATTATCTCAGAAAGCAAAAATGGGTATGTTTGAAGGAATAGTGGTTCCAACAACGTTATATGGTTGCAAGGCATGGGCTATGGATAGAGTTGTGCAGAGGAGGGTGGATGTGATGGAAATGAGATGTTTGAGGACAATATGTGGTGTGAGGTGGTTTGATCGAGTAAGTAATGATAGGGTAAGAGAGATGTTCGGTAGTAAAAAGTGTGTGGATAAGAGAGCAGAAGAGGGTGTTTTGAAATGGTTTGGTCACATGGAGAGAATGAGTGAGGAAAGATTGACCAAGAGGATATATGTATCAGAGATGGAGGGAATGAGGAGAAGTGGGAGACCAAATTGGAGGTGGAAAGATGGAGTGAAAAAGATTTTGAGTGATTGGGGCCTAACATGCAGGAGGGTGAAAGGCGTGCAAGGAATAGAGTGAATTGGAACGATGTGGTATACTGGGGTCGACGTGCTGTCAATGGATTGAACCAGGGTATGTGAAGGTGAAAAAGAGGGCAAATGAGAGTTGGGGTGAGAGAGTATCATTAAATTTTAGGGAGAATAAAAAGATGTTCTGGAAGGAGGTAAATAAAGTGCGTAAGACAAGGGAGCTAATGGGAACTTCAGTGAAGGGCGCAAATGGGGAGGTGATAACAAGTAGTGGTGATGTGAGAAGGAGATGGAGTGAGTATTTTGAAGGTTCTTGAATGTGTTTGATGATAGAGTGGCAGATATAGGGTGTTTTGGTCGAGGTGGTGTGCAAAGTGAGAGGGCTAGGGAAAATTATTTGGTAAACAGAGAAGAGGTAGTAAAAGCTTTGCGGAAGATGAAAGCTGGCAAGGCAGCAGGTTTGGATGGTATTGCAGTGGAATTTATTAAAAAAGGGGGTGTCTGTATTATTGACTGGTTGGTAAGGTTATTTAATGTATGTATGACTCATGGTGAGGTGCCTGAGGATTGGCGGAATGCATGCATAGTGCCGTTGTACAAAGGCAAAGGGGATAAGAGTGAGTGCTCAAATTACAGAGGTATAAGTTTGTTGAGTATTCCTGGTAAATTATATGGGAGGGTATTGATTGAGAGAGTGAAGACATGTACAGAGCATCAGATTGGGGAAGAGCAGTGTGGTTTCAGAAGTGGTAGAGGATGTGTGGATCAAGTGTTTGCTTTGAAGAATGTATGTGAGAAATACTTAGAAAAGCAAATGGATTTGTATGTAGCATTTATGGATCTGGAGAAGGCATATGATAGAGTTGATAGAGATGCTCTGTGGAAGGTATATATAATTTTTTTTTTTTTTTTTTGCTTTGTCGCTGTATCCCGCGTTTGCGAGGTAGCGCAAGGAAACAGACGAAAGAAATGGCCCAACCCACCCCCATACACATGTATATACATACGTCCACACACGCAAATGTACATACCTACACAGCTTTCCATGGTTTACCCCAGACGCTTCACATGCCCTGATCCAATCCACTGACAGCACGTCAACCCCGGTATACCACATTGATCCATTTCACTCTATTCCTTGCCCTCCTTTCACCCTCCTGCATGTTCAGGCACCGATCACACAAAATCTGTTTCACTCCATCTTTCCACCTCCAATTTGGTCCCCCACTTCTCCTCGTTCCCTCCACCTCCGACACATATATCCTCTTGGTCAATCTTTCCTCACTCATTCTCTCCATGTGCCCAAACCATTTCAAAACACCCTCTTCTGCTCTCTCAACCACGCTCTTTTTATTTCCACACATCTCTCTTACCCTTACGTTACTTACTCGATCAAACCACCTCACACCACACATTGTCCTCAAACATCTCATTTCCAGCACATCCATCCTCCTGCGCACAACTCTATCCATAGCCCACGCCTCGCAACCATACAACATTGTTGGAACCACTATTCCTTTAAACATACCCATTTTTGCTTTCCGAGATAATGTTCTCGACTTCCACACATTCTTCAAGGCTCCCAGGATTTTCGCCCCCTTCCCCACCCTATGATCCACTTCCGCTTCCATGGTTCCATCCACTGCCAGATCCACTCCCAGATATCTAAAACACTTTACTTCCTCCAGTTTTTCTCCATTCAAACTTACCTCCCAATTGACTTGACCCTCAACCCTACTGTACCTAATAACCTTCCTCTTATTCACATTTACTCTTAACTTTCTTCTTTCACACACTTTACCAAACTCCGTCACCAGCTTCTGCAGTTTCTCACATGAATCAGCCACCAGCGCTGTATCATCAGCGAACAACAACTGACTCACTTCCCAAGCTCTCTCATCCCCAACAGACTGTATACTTGCCCCTCTTTCCAAAACTCTTGCATTCACCTCCCTAACAACCCCATCCATAAACAAATTAAACAACCATGGAGACATCACACACCCCTGCCGCAAACCTACATTCACTGAGAACCAATCACTTTCCTCTCTTCCTACACGTACACATGCCTTACATCCTCAATAAAAACTTTATATATATATATATATATATATATATATATATATATATATATATATATATATATATCCCTGGGGATAGGGGAGAAAGAATACTTCCCACGTATTCCCTGCGTGTCGTAGAAGGCGACTAAAAGGGGAGGGAGCGGGGGGCTGGAAATCCTCCCCTCTCTTTTTTTTTTTTTAATTTTCCAAAAAAAGGAACAGAGAAGGGGGCCAGGTGAGGATGTTCCCTCAGAGGCCCAGTCCTCTGTTCTTAACGCTACCTTGCTGATGCGGGAAATGGCGAATAGTTTGAAAAAAAAAAAAAAAAATATATATATATATATATATATATATATATATATATATATATATATATATATATATATATATATATATATATATATATCATTTAATGTATGTATGTATGACTCATGGTGAGGTGCCTGAGGATTGGTGGAATGCGTGCATAGTGCCATTGTACAAAGGCAAAGGGGATCAATCACTTTCCTCTCTTCCTACACGTACACATGCCTTACATCCTCGATAAAAACTTTATATATATATATATATATATATATATATATATATATATATATATATATATATATATATATATATATATATCATTTAATGTATGTATGACTCATGGTGAGGTGCCTGAGGATTGGCGGAATGCGTGCATAGTGCCATTGTACAAAAGCAAAGGGGATAAGAGTGAGTGCTCAAATTACAGAGGTATAAGTTTGTTGAGTATTCCTGGTAAATTATATGGGAGGGTATTGATTGAGAGGGTGAAAGCATGTACAGAGCATCAGATTGGGGAAGAGCAGTGTGGTTTCAGAAGTGGTAGAGGATGTGTGGATCAGGTGTTTGCTTTGAAGAATGTATGTGAGAAATACTTAGAAAAACAAATGGATTTGTATGTAGCATTTATGGATCTGGAGAAGGCATATGATAGAGTTGATAGAGATGCTCTGTGGAAGGTATTAAGAATATATGGTGTGGGAGGCAAGTTGTTAGAAGCAGTGAAAAGTTTTTATCGAGGATGTAAGGCATGTGTACGTGTAGGAAGAGAGGAGAGTGATTGGTTCTCAGTGAATGTAGGTTTGCGGCAGGGGTGTGTGATGTCTCCATGGTTGTTTAATTTGTTTATGGATGGGGTTGTTAGGGAGGTGAATGCAAGAGTTTTGGAAAGAGGGGCAAGTATGCAGTCTGTTGGGGATGAGAGAGCTTGGGAAGTGAGTCAGTTGTTGTTCGCTGATGATACAGCGCTGGTGGCTGATTCATGTGAGAAACTGCAGAAGCTGGTGACTGAGTTTGGTAAAGTGTGTGAAAGAAGAAAGTTAAGAGTAAATGTGAATAAGAGCAAGGTTATTAGGTACAGTAGGGTTTAGGGTCAAGTCAATTGGGAGGTAAGTTTCAATGGAGAAAAACTGGAGGAAGTAAAGTGTTTTAGATATCTGGGAGTGGATCTGGCAGCGGATGGAACCATGGAAGCGGAAGTGGATCATAGGGTGGGGGAGGGGGCGAAAATTCTGGGAGCCTTGAAGAATGTGTGGAAGTCGAGAACATTATCTCGGAAAGCAAAAATGGGTATGTTTGAAGGAATAGTGGTTCCAACACTGTTGTATGGTTGCGAGGCGTGGGCTATGGATAGAGTTGTGCACAGGAGGATGGATGTGCTGGAAATGAGATGTTTGAGGACAATGTGTGGTGTGAGGCGGTTTGATCGAGTAAGTAACGTAAGGGTAAGAGAGATGTGTGGAAATAAAAAGAGAGGGGTTGAGAAAGCAGAAGAGGGTGTTTTGAAATGGTTTGGGCACATGGAGAGAATAAGTGAGGAAAGATTGACCAAGAGGATATATGTGTCGGAGGTGGAGGGAACGAGGAGAAGTGGGAGACCAAATTGGAGGTGGAAAGATGGAGTGAAAAAAATTTTGTGTGATCGGGGCCTGAACATGCAGGAGGGTGAAAGGAGGGCAAGGAATAGAGTGAATTGGATCGATGTGGTATACCGGGGTTGACGTGCTGTCAGTGGATTGAATCAAGGCATGTGAAGCGTCTGGGGTAAACCATGGAAAGCTGTGTAGGTATGTATATTTGCGTGTGTGGACGTATGTATATACATGTGCATGGGGGTGGGTTGGGCCATTTCTTACGTCTGTTTCCTTGCGCTACCTCACAAACGCAGGAGACAGCGACAAAGCAAAAAAAAAAAGAAAAAAAAAAATATATATATATATATATATATATATTTTTTTTTTTTTTTTTTATACTTTGTCGCTGTCTCCCGCGTTTGCGAGGTAGCGCAAGGAAACAGACGAAAGAAATGGCCCAACCCCCCCCATACACATGTATATACATACGTCCACACACACAAATATACATACCTACACAGCTTTCCATGGTTTACCCCAGACGCTTCACATGCCTTGATTCAATCCACTGACAGCACGTCAGCCCCGGTATACCACATCACTCCAATTCACTCTATTCCTTGCCCTCCTTTCACCCTCCTGCATGTTCAGGCCCCGATCACACAAAATCTTTTTCACTCCATCTTTCCACCTCCAATTTGGTCTCCCTCTTCTCCTTGTTCCCTCCACCTCCGACACATATATCCTCTTGGTCAATCTTTCCTCACTCATCCTCTCCATGTGCCCAAACCACTTCAAAACACCCTCTTCTGCTCTCTCAACCACGCTCTTTTTATTTCCACACATCTCTCTTACCCTTACGTTACTCACTCGATCAAACCACCTCACACCACACATTGTCCTCAAACATCTCATTTCCAGCACATCCATCCTCCTGCGCACAACTCTATCCATAGCCCACGCCTCGCAACCATACAACATTGTTGGAACCACTATTCCTTCAAACATACCCATTTTTGCTTTCCGAGATAATGTTCTCGACTTCCACACATTCTTCAAGGCTCCCAGGATTTTCGCCCCCTCCCCCACCCTATGATTCACATATATACATATATACATATATTTTTTTTTTTTTTTTAAAATATATATATATATATATTTTTTTTTCTATCCCTGGGGATAGGGGATTAAGAATACTTCCCACGTATTCCCTGCGTGTCGTAGAAGGCGACTAAAAGGGGAGGGAGCGGGGGGCTGGAAATCCTCCCCTCTCGTTTTTTTTTCAATTTTCCAAAAGAAGGAACAGAGGGGGCCAGGTGAGGATATTCCGAAAAAGGCCCAGTCCTCTGTTCTTAACGCTACCTCGCTAATGCGGGAAATGGCGAAAGTTTGAAAAAAAAAAAATATATATATATATATATATATATATATATATATATATATATATATATATATATATATATATATATATATTATCCCTGGGGATAGGGGAGAAAGAATACTTCCCACGTATTCCCTGCGTGTCGTAGAAGGTGACTAAAAGGGGAGGGAGTGGGGGGCTGGAAATCCTCCTCTCTCGTTTTTTTTTAATCATCCAAAAGAAGGAGCAGAGAAGGAGGCAGGTGAAGATATTCTCTCAGAGGCCCAGTCCTCTGTTCTTAATGCTACCTTGCTAACGTGGGAAATGGCGAATAGTTTGAAAGAAAAGAAAAGAATATATATATATATATATATATATATATATATATATATATATATATATATATTTATTTATTTTTTATTTATTATACTTTGTCGCTGTCTCCCGCGTTAGCGAGGTAGCACAAGGAAACAGACAAAAGATGGCCCAACCCACCCACATACACATGTATATACATACATGTCCACACACGCACATATACATGCCTATACATTTCAATGTATACATATATATACATACACAGACATATACATATATACACACGTACATAATTCATACTTGCTGCCTTTATTCATTCCCGTCGCCACCCCGCCACACATAGAGAGGATTCAAAGACAAAGAATGAAAAAATCAAGATATGCAACACTTTTAAAAGCTATATTCTTACCAGTGACCCCTCCTCCACAATCAGAAGATTTGCACAAGTTGGGCAGAAGTACAGCATGCTATGTTACATCTGCAAATAATTCAAATAATTCTGTAATACAACAATACTCATTTCATACATCATATATAGATAAAACAAAGTTAAAACGAATTTTGAATAATTATCCATCACAATGGCAATATCTGTACTCAGACAGAAAGAACTACATATCAAAAAAAAAAAAAATACAATAAATTACATAAACATTTTGATTAGTTTAACTGCAGTTACAGTGTCAAGTCTTGGCAATACGTTAGATCTGGACAATATTAGGCATTAAAGGTACAGTCAAATGCAGGGCAATAAACAAGAAATCTACTCTGCTAAGGAAACTTTATGCACCGCACATTGAATGTGGCACTGCAAGAAACATAAGTGGACACAATAATATGGGAATTTTTAATGGAACAGTTTGGAATCAGATGCTATTGATGGAAATGTAAAAGGTGTAGACAGTTAGAGAATGGATGTAAGGGGATGTGGTCTTTCTTTATCTATTCCTAAGACTAACAGGGGAAACGGCAATCAAGTATGAACACACACACACACACAAACACACACACATATATATATATATATATATATATATATATATATATATATATATATATTTTGCTTTGTCGCTGTCTCCCGCGTTTGCGAGGTAACGCACGGAAACAGACGAAAGAAATGGCCCAACCCACCCCCATACAGATGTATATACATACACATACACACACACAAAAATACATACCTATACATCTCAATGTACACATATATATACACACACAAACACATACATATATACGAATGCACACAATTCACACTGTCTGCTTTATTCATTTCCATCGCCACCTCGCCACACATGGAATACCATCCCCCTCCCCCCTCAAGTGTGCGAGGTAGCGCAAGGAAAAGACAACAAAGGCCCCATTCGTTCATATTCAGTCTCTAGCTGTAATGCAATAATGACCGAAACCACAGCTCCCTTTCCACATCCAGGCCCCACACTACTTTCCATGGTTTACCCCAGACGCTTCACATGCCCTGATTCAATCCACTGACAGCACGTCAACCCCGGTATACCACATTGATCCACTTCACTCTATTCCTTGCCCGCCTTTCACCCTCCTGCATGTTCAGGCCCCGATCACACAAAATCTTTTTCACTCCATCTTTCCACCTCCAATTTGGTCTCCCACTTCTCCTCGTTCCCTCCACCTCCGACACATATATCCTCTTGGTCAATCTTTCCTCACTCATTCTCTCCATGTGCCCAAACCATTTCAAAACACCCTCTTCTGCTCTCTCAACCACGCTCTTTTTATTTCCACACATCTCTCTTACCCTTACATTACTTACTCGATCAAACCACCTCACACCACACATTGTCCTCAAACATCTTATTTCCAGCACATCCACCCTCCTGCGCACAACTCTATCCATAGCCCACGTCTCGCAACCATACAACATTGTTGGAACCACTATTCCTTCAAACATACCCATTTTTGCTTTCAGAGATAATTTTCTCGACTTCCATACATTCTTCAAGGCTCGCAGAATTTTCGTCCCCTCCCCCACCCTATGATTCACTTCCGCTTCCATGGTACCATCCGCTGCCAGATCCACTCCCAGATATCTAAAACACTTTACTTCCTCCAGTTTTTCTCCATTGAAACTTACCTCCCAATTGACTTGACCCTCAACCCTAATGTACCTAATAACCTTGCTCTTATTCACATTTACTCTTAACTTTCTTCTTTCACACACTTTACCAAACTCAGTCACCAGTTTCTGCAGTTTCTCACATGAATCAGCCACCAGCGCTGTATCATCAGCGAACAACAACTGACTCACTTCCCAAGCTCTCTCATTCACAACAGACTTCATACTTGCCCCTCTTTCCAAAACTCTTGCATTCACCTCCCTAACAACCCCATCCATAAACAAATTAAACAACCGTGGAGACATCACACATCCCTGCCGCAAACCTACATTCACTGAGAACCAATCACTTTCCTCTCTTCCTACACGTACACATGCCTTACATCCTCGATAAAAACTTTTCACTGCTTCTAACAACTTGCCTCCCACACCATATATTCTTAATACCTTCCACAGAGCATCTCTATCAACTCTATCATATGCCTTTTCCAGATCCATAAATGCTACATACAAATCCATTTGCTTTTCTAAGTATTTCTCACATACATTCTTCAAAGCAAACACCTGATCCACACATCCTCTACCACTTCTGAAACCACACTGCTCTTCCCCAATCTGATGCTCTGTACATGCCTTCACCCTCTCAATCAATACCCTCCCATATAATTTACCAGGAATACTCAACAAACTTATACCTCTGTAATTTGAGCACTCACTCTTATCCCCTTTGCCTTTGTACAATGGCACTATGCACGCATTCCGCCAATCCTCAGTCACCTCACCATGAGTCATACATACATTAAATAACCTTACCAACGAGTCAATAATACAGTCACCCCCTTTTTTAATAAATTCCACTGCAATACCATCCAAACCTGCTGCCTTGCTGGCTTTCATCTTCCGCAAAGCTTTTACTACCTCTTCTCTGTTTACCAAATCATTTTCCCTAACCCTCTCACTTTGCACACCACCTCGACCAAAACACCCTATATCTGCCACTCTATCATCAAACACATTCAACAAACCTTCAAAATACTCACTCCATCTCCTTCTCACATCACCACTACTTGTTATCACCTCCCGATTTGCGCCCTTTAATGAAGTTTCCATTTGCTCCCTTGTCTTATGCACTTTATTTAACTCCTTCCAGATCATTTTTTTATTCTCCCTAAAATTTAATGATACTCTCTCACCCCAACTCTCATTTGCCCTCTTTTTCACCTCTTGCACCTTTCTCTTGACCTCCTGTCTCTTTCTTTTATACATCTCCCACTCAATTGCATTTTTTCCCTGCAAAAATCGTCCAAATGCCTCCACCCTCTCTCTTCTCTTTCACTAATAATCTTACTTCTTCAAACCACCACTCACTACCCTTTCTACTCAACCCACCTCCCAGGCTTCTCATGCCACAAGCATCTATTGCGCACTCCATCACTGATTCCCTAAATACATCCCATTCCTCCTCCACTCCCCTTACTTCCATTGTTCTCACCTTTTTCCATTCTGTACTCAGTCTCTCCTGGTACTTCCTCACACAAGTCTCCTTCCCAAGCTCACTTACTCTCACCACCCTCTTCACCCCAACATTCACTCTTCTTTTCTGAAAACCCATACAAATCTTCACCTTAGCCTCCACAAGAAAATATATATTTTTATTTTTTTGCTTTGTCGCTGTCTCCCGCGTTTGCGAGGGAGCGCAAGGAAACAGATGAAAGATATGGCCCAACCCACCCCCATACACATGTATATACATACGTCCACACACGCAAATATACATACCTACACAGCTTTCCATGGTTTACCCCAGACGCTTCACATGCCCTGATTCAATCCACTGACAGCACGTCAACCCCGGTATACCACATCGATCCAATTCACTCTATTCCTTGCCCTTCTTTCACCCTCCTGCATGTTCAGGCCCCGATCACTCAAAATCTTTTTCACTCCATCTTTCCACTTAAAATTTGGTCTCCCACTTCTCCTCGTTCCCTCCACCTCCGACACATATATCCTCTTGGTCAATCTTTCCTCACTCATTCTCTCCGTGTGCCCAAACCATTTCAAAACACCCTCTTCTGCTCTCTCAACCACAATCTTTTTATTTCCACACATCTCTCCTACCCTTACATTACTTACTCGATCAAACCACCTCACACCACACATTGTCCTCAAACATCTCATTTCCAGCACAGCCATCCTCCTGCGCACAACTCTATCCATAGCCCACGCCTCGCAACCATACAACATTGTTGGAACCACTATTCCTTCAAACATACCCATTTTTGCTTTCCGAGATAATGTTCCCGACTTCCACACATTCTTCAAGGCGCCCAGAATTTTCGCCCCCTCCCCCACCCTATGATCCACTTCCGCTTCCATGGTTCCATCCGCTGCCAGATCCACTCCCAGATATCTAAAACACTTTACTTCCTCCAGTTTTTCTCCATTGAAACTTACCTCCCAATTGACTTGACCCTCAACCCTACTGTACCTAATAACCTTGCTCTTATTCACATTTACTCTTAACTTTCTTCTTTCACACACTTTACCAAACTCAGTCACCAGCTTCTGCAGTTTCTCACATGAATCAGCCACCAGCGCTGTATCATCAGCGAACAACAACTGACTCACTTCCCAAGCTCTCTCATCCCCAACAGACTTCATACTTGCCCCTCTTTCCAAAACCCTTGCATTCACCTCCATAACAACCCCATCCATAAACAAATTAAAAAAACCATGGAGACATCACACACCCCTGCCGCAAACCTACATTCACTGAGAACCAATCACTTTCCTCTCTTCCTACACGTACACAGGCCTTACATCCTCGATAAAAACTTTTCACTGTTTCTAACAACTTGTCTCCCACACCATATATTCTTAATACCTTCCACAGAGCATCTCTATCAACTCTATCATATGCCTTCTCCAGATCCATAAATGCTACATACAAATCCATTTGCTTTTCTAAGTATTTCTCACATACATTCTTCAAAGCAAACACCTGATCCACACATCCTCTACCACTTCTGAAACCACACTGCTCTTCCCCAATCTGATGCTCTGTACATGCCTTCACCCTCTCAATCAATACCCTCCCATATAATTTACCAGGAATACTCAACAAACTTATACCTCTGTAATTTGAGCACTCACTCTTATCCCCTTTGCCTTTGTACAACGGCACCATGCACGCATTCCGCCAATCCTCAGGCACCTCACCATGAGTCATACTTTCATTAAATAACCTTACCAACCAGTCAATAATATAGTCACCCCCTTTTTTTTTTAATAAATTCCACTGCAATACCATCCAAACCTGCTGCCTTGCCAGCTTTCATCTTCCGCAAAGCTTTTACTACCTCTTCTCTGTTTACCAAATCATTTTCCCTAACCCTCTCACTTTGCACACCACCTTGACCAAAACACCCTATATCTGCCACTCTATCATCAAACACATTCAACAAACCTTCAAAATACTCACTCCATCTCCTTCTCACATCCCCACTACTTGTTATCACCTCCCCATTTGCGCCCTTCACTGAAGTTCCCATTTGCTCCCTTGTCTTACGCACTTTATTTACCTCCTTCCAGAACATCTTTTTATTCTCCCTAAAATTTAATGATACTCTCTCACCCCAACTCTCATTTGCCCTCTTTTTCACCTCCTGCACCTTTCTCTTGACCTCCTCCCTCTTTCTTTTATACATCTCCCACTCAATTGCATTTTTTCCCTGCAAAAATCCTCCAAATGCCTCTCTCTTCTCTTTCACTAATACTCTTACTTCTTCATCCCACCACTCACTACCCTTTCTAATCAACCCACCTCCCACTCTTCTCATGCCACAAGCATCTTTTGCACAATCCATCACTGATTCCCTAAATACATCCCATTCCTCCCCCACTCCCCTTACTTCCATTGTTCTCACCTTTTTCCATTCTGTACTCAGTCTCTCCTGGTACTTCCTCACACAAGTCTCCTTCCCAAGCTCACTTACTCTCACCACCCTCTTCACCCCAACATTCTCTCTTCTTTTCTGAAAACCCATACAAATCTTCACCTTAGCCTCCACAAGATAATGATCAGACATCCCTTCAGTTGCACCTCTCAGCACATTAACATCCAAAAGTCTCTCTTTCGCGCGCCTGTCAATTAACACGTAATCCAATAACGCTCTCTGGCCATCTCTCCTACTTACATATGTATACTTATGTATATCTCGCTTTTTAAACCAGGTATTCCCAATCACCAGTCCTTTTTCAGCACATAAATCTACAAGCTCTTCACCATATCCATTTAAAACACTGAACACCCCATGTATACCAATTATTCCCTCAACTGCCACATTACTCACCTTTGCATTCAAATCACCCATCACTATAACCCGGTCTCGTGCATCAAAACCACTAACACACTTATTCAGCTGCTCCCAAAACACTTGTCTCTCATGATCTTTCTTCTCATGCCCAGGTGCATATGCACCAATAATCACCCATCTCTCTCCATCAACTTTCAGTTTTACCCATATTAATCGAGAATTTACTTTCTTACATTCTATCACATACTCCCACAACTCCTGTTTCAGGAGTACTGCTACTCCTTCCCTTGCTCTTGTCCTCTCACTAAACCCTGACTTTACTCCCAAGACATTCCCAAACCACTCTTCCCCTTTACCCTTGAGCTTCGTTTCACTCAGAGCCAAAACATGCAGGTTCCTTTCCTCAAACATACTACCTATCTCTCCTTTTTTCACATCTTGGTTACATCCACACACATTTAGACACCCCAGTCTGAGCCTTCGAGGAGGATGAGCACTCCCCGCGTGACTCCTTCTTCTGTTTAACATTTTAGAAAGTTAAAAAAATACAAGGAGGGGAGGATTTCTGGCCCCCCACTCCCGTCCCCTCTAGTCACCTTCTACGACACGCGAGGAATGCGTTGGAAGTATTCTTTCACCGCTATCCCCAGGGATAATATACATATATAGCAAAAAAAAAAAAAAAAAAAAAAAATATATATATATATATATATATATATATATATATATATATATATATATATATATATATATATATATTTTTTATTATACTTTGTCGCTGTCTCCCGCGTTTGCGAGGTTGCGCAAGGAAACAGACGAAAGAAATGGCCCAACCCCCCCATACACATGTATATGCATACGTCCACACACGCAAATATACATACCTACACAGCTTTCCATGGTTTACCCCAGACGCTTCACATGCCTTGATTCAATCCACTGACAGCACGTCAACCCCGGTATACCACATCGCTCCAATTCACTCTATTCCTTGCCCTCCTTTCACCCTCCTGCATGTTCAGTCCCCGATCACACAAAATCTTTTTCACTCCATCTTTCCACCTCCAATTTGGTCTCCCTCTTCTCCTCGTTCCCTCCACCTCCAACACATATATCCTCTTGGTCAATCTTTCCTCACTCATTCTCTCCATGTGACCAAACCATTTCAAAACACCCTCTTCTGCTCTCTCAACCACGCTCTTTTAATTTCCACACATCTCTCTTACCCTTAAGTTACTTACTCGATCAAACCACCTCACACCACACATTGTCCTCAAACATCGCATTTCCAGCACACCCATCCTCCTGCGCACAACTCTATCCATAGTCCACACCTCGCAACCATACAACATTGTTGGAACCACTATTCCTTCAAACATACCCATTTTTGCTTTCCGAGATAATGTTCTCGACTTCCACACATTCTTCAAGGCTCCCAGAATTTTCGCCCCCTCCCCCACCCTATGATCCACTTCCGCTTCCATGGTTCCATCCGCTGCCAGATCCACTCCCAGATATCTAAAACACTTCACTTCCTCCAGTTTTTCTCCATTCAAACTCACCTCCCAATTGACTTGACCCTCAACCCTCCTGTACCTAATAACCTTGCTCTTATTCACATTTACTCTTAACTTTCTTCTTTCACACACTTTACCAAACTCAGTCACAAGCTTCTGCAGTTTCTCACATGAATCAGCCACCAGCGCTGTATCATCAGCGAACAACAACTGACTCACTTCCCAAGCTCTCTCATCCACAACAGACTTCATCCTTGCCCCTCTTTCCAAAACTCTTGCATTCACCTCCCTAACAACTCCATCCATAAACAAATTAAACAACCATGGAGACATCACACACCCCTGCCGCAAACCTACATTCACTGAGAACCAATCACTTTCCTCTCTTCCTACACGTACACATGCCTTACATCCTCGATAAAAACTTTTCACTGCTTCTAACAACTTGCCTCCCACACCATATATTCTTAATACCTTCCACAGAGCATCTCTATCAACTCTATCATATGCCTTCTCCAGATCCATAAATGCTACATACAAATCCATTTGCTTTTCTAAGTATTTCTCACATACATTCTTCAAAGCAAACACCTGATCCACACATCCTCTACCACTTCTGAAACCACACTGCTCTTCCCCAATCTGATGCTCTGTACATGCCTTCACCCTCTCAATCAATACCCTCCCATATAATTTACCAGGAATACTCAACAAACTTATACCTCTGTAATTTGAGCACTCACTCTTATCCCCTTTGCCTTTGTACAATGGCACTATGCACGCATTCCGCCAATCCTCAGGCACCTCACCATGAGTCATACATACATTAAATAACCTTACCAACCAGTCAACAATACAGTCACCCCCTTTTTTAATAAATTCCACTGCAATACCATCCAAACCTGCTGCCTTGCCAGCTTTCATCTTCCGCAAAGCTTTTACTACCTCTTCTCTGTTTACCAAATCATTTTCCCTAACCCTCGCACTTTGCACACCACCTCGACCAAAACACCCTATATCTGCCACTCTATCATCAAACACATTCAACAAACCTTCAAAATACTCACTCCATCTCCTTCTCACATCACCACTACTTGTTATCATCTCCCCATTTGCGCCCTTCACTGAAGTTCCCATTTGCTCCCTTGTCTTACGCACTTTATTTACCTCCTTCCAGAACATCTTTTTATTCTCCCTAAAATTTAATGATACTCTCTCACCCCAACTCTTATTTGCCCTTTTTTTCACCTCTTGCACCTTTCTCTTGACCTCCTGTCTCTTTCTTTTATACGTCTCCCACTCAATTTCATTTTTTTCCCTGCAAAAATCCTCCAAATGCCTCTCTCTTCTCTTTCACTAATAATCTTACTTCTTCATCCCACCACTCACTACCCTTTCTAATCAACCCACCTCCCACTCTTCTCATGCCACAAGCAGCTTTTGCGCAATCCATCACTGATTCCCTAAATACATCCCATTCCTCCCCCACTCCCCTTACTTCCATTGTTCTCACCTTTTTCCATTCTGTACTCAGTCTCTCCTGGTACTTCCTCACACAAGTCTCCTTCCCAAGCTCACTTCCTCTCACCACCCTCTTCACCCCAACATTCACTCTTCTTTTCTGGAAACCCATACAAATCTTCACCTTAGCCTCCACAAGATAATGATCAGACATCCCTCCAGTTGCACCTCTCAGCACATTAACATCCAAAAGTCTCTCTTTCGCGCGCCTGTCAATTAACACGTAATCCAATAACGCTCTCTGGCCATCTCATCTGTGTTAGTGGTTTTGATGCACGAGACCGGGTTATAGTGGTGGGTGATTTGAATGCAAAGGTGAGTAATGTGGCAGTTGAGGGAATAATTGGTATACATGGGGTGTTCAGTGTTGTAAATGGAAATGGTGGAGAGCTTGTAGATTTATGTGCTGAAAAAGGACTGATGATTGGGAATACCTGGTTTAAAAAGCGAGATATATATATATATTTATATATATATATATATATATATATATATATATATATATATATATATATATATATATATATATTTATTATTTATCTATTATACTTTGTCGCTGTCTCCCGTGTTTGCGAGGTAGCGCAAGGAAACAGACGAAAGAAATGGCCCAACCCCCCCCATACACATGTATATACATACGTCCACACACGCAAATATACATACCTACACAGCTTTCCATGGTTACATATATATATATATATATATATATATATATATATATATATATATATGAGAGCAAGGCTATTAGGTACAGTAGGGTTGAGGGTCAAGTCAATTGGGAGGTAAGTTTGAATGGAGAAAAACTGGAGGAAGTAAAGTGTTTTAGATATCTGGGAGTGGATCTGGCAGTGGATGGAACCATGGAAGCGGAAGTGGATCATAGGGTGGGGGAGGGGGCAAAAATCCTGGGAGCCTTGAAGAATGTGTGGAAGTCGAGAACATTATCTCTGAAAGCAAAAATGGGTATGTTTGAAGGAATAGTGGTTCCAACAATGTTGTATGGTTGCGAGGCGTGGGCTATGGATAGAGTTGTGCGCAGGAGGATGGATGTTCTGGAAATGAGATGTTTGAGGACAATGTGTGGTGTGAGGTGGTTTGATCGAGTAAGTAACATAAGGGTAAGAGAGATGTGTGGAAATAAAAAGAGTGTGGTTGAGAAAGCAGAAGAGGGTGTTTTGAAATGGTTTGGGCACATGGAGAGAATGAGTGAGGAAAGATTGACCAAGAGGATATATGTGTCGGAGGTGGAGGGAACAAGGAGAAGTGGGAGACCAAATTTTAGGTGGAAAGATGGAGTGAAAAAGATTTTGTGTGATCGGGGACTGAACATGCAGGAGGGTGAAAGGAGGGCAAGGAATAGAGTGAATTGGATCGATGTAGTATATCGGGGTTGACGTGCTGTCAGTGGAATGAATCAGGGCATGTGAAGTGTCTGGGGTAAACCATGGAAAGCTGTGTAGGTATGTATATTTGCGTGTGTGGACGTATGTATATACATGTGTATGGGGGTGCGTTGGGCCATTTCTTTCGTCTGTTTCCTTGCGCTACGTCACAAACTCGGGAGACAGCGGCAAAAAAAAAAAAAATATATATATATATTTTTTTTTTTTTTTTTTTTATACTTTGTCGCTGTCTCCCGCGTTTGCGAGGTAGCACAAGGAAACAGACGAGAGAATGGCCCAACCCACCCACATACATATGTATATACATACACATATACACACGCAAATATACATACCTATACATCTCAATGTACACATATATATACACACACAGACATATACATATATACACATGTACATAATTCATACTTTCTGCCTTTATTTATTCCCATCGCCACCTCTCCACACATGGAATAACAACCCCCTCCCCCCGCATGTGTGCAAGGTAGCGCTACGAAAAGACAACAAAGGCCCCATTCGTTCACACTCAGTCTCTAGCTGTCATGTAATAATGCACCGAAACCACAGCTCCCTTTCCACATCCAGGCCCCACACAACTTTCCATGGTTTACCCCAGATGCTTCACATGCCCTGGTTCAATCCATTGACAGCACGTCGACCCCAGTATACCACATCGTTCCAATTCACTCTATTCCTTGCATGCCTTTCACCCTCCTGCATGTTCAGGCCCCGATCACTCAAAATCTTTTTCACTCCATCTTTCAACCTAAAATTTGGTCTCCCACTTCCTCCAACTCCGACACATATATCCTCTTGGTCAATCTTTCCTCACTCATTCTCTCCATGTGCCCAAACCATTTCAAAACACCCTCTTCTGCTCCCTCAACCATGCTCTTTTTATTTCCACACATCTCTCTTACCCTTACATTACTTACTCGATCAAACCACCTCACATCACATATTGTCCTCAATCATCTCATTTCCAGCACATCCACTCTCCTCCGCACAACTCTATCCATAGCCCACGCCTCACAACCATGCAACATTGTTGGAACCACTATTCCTTCAAACATACCCATTTTTGCTTTCCGAGATAATGTTCTCGACTTCCAAACATTCTTCAATGCTCCCAGAATTTTCGCCCCCTCCCCCACCCTATGATTCACTTCCGCTTCCATGGTTCCATCCGCTGCCAGATCCACTCCCAGATATCTAAAACACTTTACTTCCTCCAGTTTTTCTCCATTCAAACTTACCTCCCAATTGACTTGACCCTCAACCCTACTGTACCTAATGACCTTGCTCTTATTCACATTTACTCTAAACTTTCTTCTTTCACACACTTTACCAAACTCAGTCACCAGCTTCTGCAGTTTCTCACTTGAATCAGCCACCAGCGCTGTATCATCAGCGAACAACAACTGACTCACTTCCCAGGCTCTCTCATCCACAACAGACTGCATACTTGCACCTCTTACCAAAACTCTTGCATTCACCTCCCTAACAACCCCATCCATAAACAAATTAAACAACCATGGAGACATCACACACCCCTGCCGCAAACCTACATTCACCGAGAACCAATCACTTCCCTCTCTTCCTACACGTACACATGCCTTACATCCTCGATAAAAACTTTTCACTGCTTCTAACAACTTTCCTCCCACACCATATATTCTTAAAACCCTCCACAGAGAATCTCTATCAACTCTATCATATGCCGTCTCCAGATCCATAAATGCTACATACAAATCCATTTTCTTTTCTAAGTATTTCTCACATACATTCTTCAAAGCAAACACCTGATCCACACATCCTCTACCACTTCTGAAACCACACTGCTCTGTACATGCCTTCACCCTCTCAATCAATATCCTCCCATATAATTTACCAGGAATACTCAACAAACTTATACCTCTGTAATTTGAGCACTCACTCTTTCCTCACTCATTCTCTCTATGTGACCAAACCATTTCAAAACACCCTCTTCTGCTCTCTCAACCACGCTCTTTTTATTACCACACATCTCTCTTACCTTATCATTACTTACTCGATCAAACCACCTCACTCCACACATTGTCCTCAAACATCTCATTTCCAGCACATCCACCCTCCTCCGCACAACTCTATCTATTGCTCACACCTCGCAACCATATAACATTGTTGGAACCACTTTTCCTTCAAACATACCCATTTTTGCCTTCCGAGATAATGTGCTTGACTTCCACACATTCTTCAACGCTCCCAGAACTTTTGCCCCCTCCCCCACCCTATGATTCACTTCTGCTTCCATGGTTCCACCCACTACCAAATCCACTCCCAGATATCTATAACGATTCACTTCCTCCAGTCTTTCTCCAATCAAACTTACCTCCCAATACATATATATATGTGATTGGAAAGAGGGGCAAGTATGCAGTCTGTTGTGGATGAGAGAGCTTGGGAAGTGAGTCAGTTGTTGTTCGCTGATGATACAGCGCTGGTGGCTGATTCATGTGAGAAACTGCAGAAGCTGGTGACTGAGTTTGGTAAGGTGTGTGAAAGAAGAAAGTTGAGAGTAAATGTGAATAAGAGCAAGGTTATTAGGTATAGTAGGGTTGAGGGTCAAGTCAATTGGGAGGTAAGCTTGAATGGAGAAAAACGGGAAAGTGAATTGTTATAGATATCTGGGAGTGGATTTGGCAGCGGATGGAACCATGGAAGCGGAAGTGGATCATAGGGTGGGGGAGGGGGCGAAAATCCTGGGAGCCTTGAAGAATGTGTGGAAGTCGAGAACATTATCTCGGAAAGCAAAAATGGGTATGTTTGAAGCAATAGTGGTTCCAAAAATTTTGTATGGTTGCGAGGCGTGGGCAATGGATAGAGTTGTGCACAGGAGGGTGGATGTGCTGGAATGGAGATGTTTGAGGACAATGTGTGGTGTGAGGTGGTTTGATCGAGTAAGTAACGTAAGGGTAAGAGAGATGTGTGGAAATAAAAATAGCGTGGTTGAGAGAGCAGAAGAGGGTGTTTTGAGATGGTTTGGGCACATGGAGAGAATGAGTGAGGAAAGACTGACCAAGAGGATATATGTGTCGGAGGTGGATGGAACGAGGAGAAGTGGGAGATCAAATTGGAGGCGGAAAGATGGAGTGAAAAAAGATTTTGTGTGATCGGGGCCTGAACATGCAGGAGGGTGAAAGGAGGGCAAGGAATAGAGTGAATTGGATCGATGTGGTATACCGGGGTTGACGTGCTGTTAGTGGATTGAATCAGGGCATGTGAAGCGTCTGGGGTAAACCATGGAAAGCTGCGTAGGTATGTATATTTGTGTGTGTGGACGTGTATGTATATACATGTGTATGGGGGTGGGGTGGGCCATTTCTTTCGTCTGTTTCCTTGCGCTACCTCGCAAACGCGGGAGACAGCATCATAGCCAAAAAATATATATATATATATATATATATATATATATATATATATATATCATGTTTGAGGACAATGTGTGGTGTGAGGTGGTTTGATCGAGTGAGTAACGTAAGGGTAAGAGAGATGTGTGGAAATAAAAAGAGCGTGGTTGAGAGAGCAGAAGAGGGTGTTTTGAAGTGGTTTGGGCACATGGAGAGAATGAGTGAGGAAAGACTGACCAAGAGGATATATGTGTCGGAGGTGGAGGGAACGAGGAGAAGAGGGAGACCAAATTGGAGGTGGAAAGATGGAGTGAAAAAGATTTTGTGTGATCGGGGCCTGAACATGCAGGAGGGTGAAAGGAGGGCAAGGAATAGAGTGAATTGGAGCGATGTGGTATACCGGGGTTGACGTGCTGTCAGTGGATTGAATCAAGGCATGTGAAGCGTCTGGGGTAAACCATGGAAAGCTGTGTAGGTATGTATATTTGCGTGTGTGGACGTATGTATATACATGTGTATGGGGGGGGTTGGGCCATTTCTTTCGTTTGTTTCCTTGCGCTACCTCGCAAACGCGGGAGACAGCGACAAAGTATAAAAAAAAAAAAAAAAAAAAAAAATATATATATATATATATATATATATATATATATATATATATATATATATATGTATGTATATATATTTCTTCTTTCATACTATTCATCATTTCCCACGTTAGCGAGGAAGCGTTAAGAACAGAGGACTGGACCTTTGAGGGAATATCTTCACCTGGCACCCTTCTCTGTTCCTTCTTTTGGAAATTAAAAAAAAAAAAAAAGAAACGAGAGGAGAGGATTTCCAGCCACCCGATCCCTCCCATTTTAGTCGCCTTCTAAGGCACGCAGGGAATACGTGGGAAGTAGACATAATGGTGTAATAATAACTCAGTTTTCTTTCTTAGAAGTATGTATCAATGTTTTCACTGCTAGTGATTACTTGCACCTGGAACGTGTGAATACAAAAACAACGAAAGAACACGGGAATAGTTCAATAAACTGCCTATAAAAGGAGTTATCTTTGCAAATAAAACTGGATATAATCTGTCATCTTTACTTGCTGTGAGATTTGTCATATATATAGTTATGGAGTGAATAAGAAAATTTGTTTGCAAAGACTGGAATGTCCAATAGGATATGTATCATTTCTTTGGGGGGGGCGGTTTCATTATCTTTTGAAGATTTACACTGATTATTTCCCCATTACATATGATTATGAAAATTTGTCTGATTACATGATTCATAGCATTAGGCATTCTATCAAGGAAAAATCAATAAAGGCTGTGATTCTATATGGTCTTAACTGTAGTGACTATGTCAGTACCAAGAGTTGTTTGTACCCTTCCCCCTGGCAAATCAATTGATTGATAACAGCACCCATATTGTAAAATGAAAAATAATAATTTACAGCTGCAAAGTGACACAGAGGAGGCAGAAGAGAAGTTACACAACTTTATTAGATTCTTTACCTAGTAATACAGATCTTAATCAGTTCATACATTGACTTACAAATAAAACAAGTGCCAGGTGGAGGTATGCCTTTAACTATCCACAAGACAGTAATTCATGAATGTTTTGTGCTATGCACGAGAACATTTGCAAATTGCGAATGTCCCTCCTGTTCCAATAAATTACCTTATTGTATAATTTAGCCACTACATGGAAAATGCAGGGCAAATCTGGGTATTTTTCTTGTTTACATTTGCAACCTTTCTCAATGACTGAAATCAATGGAATTTTTCTGGAATGCATTGTTACAATGCATAGAAATGATACAGGATGTGAGATTTTAGGTGAAGCACCTGTAACCCCATCAATCTAAAGTTTCTGTAATATTGTCAGGACTTTGAAGAGGTGGGGAAACAGTAGGGTGAAAACACTCAAAATCAACATGGAAAAATTTAAGTGATGCATTCATAAAACTTTCATTGAAATCTTGCAAATAATAAATGAACAACAGGGATGCCTATGACATCCTGATATCATTTCTCTATGTCTTTTGCTTTGAACAAGGATATTACAAAAGTGATCGTCCTGCAGCAGGCTGATCAATAACATTCTCCTGGTACTTGATCAGGTTCTAATGAGCTTTATTCAATTCGTGTGCAATATACAAAGCGGATGATCTCATGAAAACCAAGAAAACTTGCCTGTAGAGTGCAGAAATGCCTAACACTATGTTATTCATGAACTGCAGTGAATGCCACCATGCCCCATTTGAATACAATCCAAGTTTAACAAGTATGTTAGTTGAATTCATATGTCTACCTTAATTCAAGGATAAAGATAATCCATAGGAGATCTCTTCAGAACATAATCAGATTCCTGTTTCTCTAAAGATATCTAAACTCACTCTTTACTTCTGCCAGCCAAATGACTACATGGTGGAGGTAAGAGGAGTACTACACACTTTTTGTAAGAATACATAATAATATAAAGATTATCACAACTGCAGTCTTTTCATGTTAAAACAGCACTTTACTTGCTTATCGTATTTTCAAATATTGAAGTACTATTTCAACCCACACTTTCCCTATCCCTCATTACCCTACCAATAAGTTAGTTGATATCAATAGTTTTAAAGAGTAGTGATGTAAAGATTCCATATTCTTATATCATTCCTTACTGTTGCGACAGACTCCATAAGAGAAACCCACAATATCAAAAAAATAAAAGTGGCATCTGTTAAAAGACTTACCCAAAATAGTTCAATTTCTAAAGCTACAAGCGAAACAGATCTAACGAGTTTTACCCAGTCATTAAGACCTGTATGAAAAAATCACCAAAGAAAATAGACATCAATAACGTACTAACTGAAACCCGTGTAAATATGCCGGCAGAATAACCAGTTTCGTATAATATGAAGACTTTCCTCCCTAAAGTCACTCCGACGGTGCCATCACATAACACATTTGTTTTTCTAAAAGGCATACTTAATTACAATGCTCAATTCCATTTTTCTCCATTTACTTCCAGTGTACCATCCTAATATCGCAAAATAAATCATGCTACATTTGTTTCGGCCAATATAGGAAGATTGATAATGTATTTACACATCTCCATTTCCGTAAAATTCACGAAACTACAGGTCCTACATCTACTGATAGTACTCATGAAACTACAAGTTCTACATCTACTGATAGTTATAACATTAAATACTCAAAGCACAGCAAAAAAAAAAATAATTGTTTCTTTAGACAGGAAAATTAAGAGCTTACATCACTTGTCGTTCACGGACACGCTTTGGATGTAAACATGTATAACAGTGATTCATAGGGATAACACGTGTAAAATTCAATTTGATAATCTAACAATGTCAAATATAACCAAATATATATATATATATATATATATATATATATATATATATATATATATATATATATACATATATATATTACATTTTATATATAATCCCTGGGATAGGGGGAAGAGAATACTTCCCACGTATTCCCTACGTGTCGTTGAAGGCAACTAAAGGAGAGGGAGTTGGGGGCTGGGAATCCTCCCTTCCCGTTTCACTTTTTCCAAAAGAAGCAGCAGATAAGGGGGCCAAGTGAGGATATTCCATCTAAGGCTCAGTCATGTGTTCTTAATGCTTCCTCGCTAAATGTTGTTGTGTTTTACGGCCATCGACCTATGAGGAAGCTCATTAGGCCTGCAACCCTATTTAATGTATGACTGATGTCATCATTCCTTAATACCTATTAAAGACAAAAATATATGTAATTTGCATGTAATAATAATAATAAAGATAGATAATAATAAATATGAGTAATGGAAATAAACGATTTGTGGGTATTGGGCCGACGTGGCGGCAAATACCACCCAGTCGGCACAGTATCCACGGTTGCATTTTACCCAAGAATGCGAGAAGATAGGATAGGTTAGGGACAGGCTTCCACCATGACATGCACACAGAATAGTTAGTTAGTCGGAGGTCCGCCGACTCAAAACCATGGCGCAGCCGACCCAGAGGATGACCACCTTCCTCCCAGGCCGACCGCTTAATGAATGGACATGTCCACCCACCATGCGACCAGCCCAAGTAGGAGGAGCCGCACATCAAGCCGACTCCACCACAGTAGAGAATCCGCGAACCACCTTACATCATCTTGATTAAGTCTGTTTCTCTAAGGAAGACCATCAATTTGTCAATAGTACTCGGGTTATCCCCGAGTACTTTAAAGATGTTAAAGGAAATGTTTTTGTTGATGTGGTAATTTAAAATTTTTCTTCTATATTGTTCATATCTCCAGCATTTTAGCAGTAGATGTTCTATTGTTGATGTCTGTGTGCACTGTAGGCTTACGGGTGGAAAGCTTTTGGTAGTGTATTGCTTCAGGTGGGTGGTGTACGTACAACTCTACGTACACCACATTGACATTATATAGATACATTTTGCTTTGCTATGTTAAGGTAGGTAACATCATTCATTCATAGTCCCCAAGACTGTGCTAAATATGCAATACTTGCAAATTTTAAAGTGCTTTGGCAATGATTTATTGTTTATCAGCTTGAAGTTCATTCTGAGGTGGGCCAGCACGACCTCTTCTGTTCTTGTGGTACGAGGTGGGCCAGTCCGCCACTTCTTGCTTGTATTTCTTGTTGGTGGTCAGGTTGGTCCACTGATTCTGCCACAGAAGATGGATTGATCTCTTCCTCAAGGAAAGGCAGGACCCCAGCTCCCGAGGGATCGGAACAACCTCGAGTTCTGAGGTCGACTTCGCCAAGCTGTCTGCCTGCTCATTGTTGCCGTATATATTGCAATGACCCGCCAGCCAGGCACACACATCAAGATGATATCTTTTTCACATGAATCTAGTTTATTAATAATATTGCCCTGTAATTCACAGGACTCTGTATATTCAGAGCCTATTGCTTTAAGAGCGGAAAGAAAATCAGAAAAAATATGGCTTTACTATGATTTGAATTAATATATAGTCTATGGCTCGATCAATGGCAAACAATTCAACGCAAAATACAGATGTATGGTTCGGCAAGCGGTATCTGAGTGCACACGCCATCGACCACACACTTGCCCCCACACATTCATCCGTCTTGGAGCCATCAGTGTAGAAGTGAACAGACGATAAGTGATCACTGATGACCTGACGAAAACGCTGGTGTACCTCGCCCTCCGATGTGTGTACTTTTTTGGTTGGTAGCCAGCTCGTCTTGATGTTAATTTTGGAACCCTCGGGGGGGGGGGGGGTTAAGGAATTCTTAACCAGCGAGTCCACTTCATTCACTTTAGTACCGGAGTTCTCACTGAGGAAGTGTATTCTGACGACCAGGGGCCTGACGCCTCTGTTGACGAGCTGTGAATATTCCAGAATGAGTCGACAATCAGTTGTATTGTTCCTTCTGGCCATCAGAATACCGCTTTGCCATGACAGGATCTCACGTCTTAGTCGGAGAAGAGGTACATGGGCCTTAACTTCCAATCGTGGAACTCTGGTACAGGTTAGGGCTCCAAGACACATTCGCAAACACTTATTCTGTATCACATCCAGCCTCCTCAGGGTGTGCTCGCTCGCCGAAGCATACACCTGAGAGCCATAGTCTAATCTAGATCTAATTAGGGACATAAATCTTTAATAAAGATCTCTGTCGGCTCCCCAGAAGGAACCCGAAGGGCATTTAAGAACATTTAATCTTTTACTGCAACATGACTTTTGCAATTAAGTCTTATCAAAATTTAAGCCTAGGAATTTAACAGTATTTCGAAACGGAATCGGGTTGTCGTCTAACGTTAAATGCAAATTCGGGATATTAGTTTTTCGGGTGAAGAAAACCGCGATACTTCTCTTGGGTGAGAACTTAAATCCCCACTGTAGCGCCCAACGATGAACGGACTCGAGCGCAGCTTGAACCCGCTCAGCCTAAAATTGTGCACTAAGCGATGTGCCATAGCGCACAATCATCAGCATAAAACGAGTATTTAAGATCTCGCGGGACGGAAGTTGGAGACAGAATATCAATAATCATAGTATTAAATAACGTTGGGCTAAGAACGCTGCCTTGCGGCACCCCATTCTCTTGGATAAATGTGTCCGAAGTGACATTGAGTGTTGCAAGTTTCACATCAAAAGTTCTATTGTTTAAAAAAATTCTTATGAATATGGGTAAATAACCTCAAACCAAAAGCATAAAGTTTGCTTAAAATTCCGTTTCGCCATGTCATGTCGAAGGCTTTTTCTAAATCTAGAAATACAGCAACCAAAAAATGCACTTTACTAAATGACTCTTAGAATAGAATGTTCTAAGTGTATCAAATGGTCCAATGTGCCTCTGTTACGACGGAAAACACACTGTTGGTCATTTAATAAACCCTTCGATTCTAACAAAAAAATAGCCTTCTGGTAACCATTCTCTCCATGACCTTACAAATGCAGCTCGTGAGCGTAACAGGTCGAAACGAATTTATATTCGTAAGGTGTCCGAAGCCTTTTGGGATGGGGATGACGTGCGCAAAGTACCATGAGTTTGGAAACGTTCAAGACGTCCAAATCTCATTGTACAACGCTAACAATTTAGTCAGGTTAGCCTGACTAAGGTGCTGGATCATCCCGTAACTGATCCCGCTGGGTCCCGGGCTCGAACCTTTATAAGATTTTAGGGCAAGTAGCAATTCTTTCATTGTGAATATTTGGTTATGATCAAAAGTAACTTCTGTGGCAAAGTCTGGTAACTGCAGCTCGGCCTGGCGCTTGTGGTGTAGGAAGCGCGGGTCGTAATTGGCCGAGCTGCTTGATTCTGAGACTCTCCTGGCGAGTGTGTTGGCCATGCCCACCGGGTCGTCGATGATTTGATCTTGGTGGAGGATTTGCGGAGGAAGTGGTGGTTTGTATGTTTTGATTGATTGTGGACCAGACCTGACTTATTGGTGTGTCCTTGTTCACGGTAGAGACAAAGCCGCGCCAGGAGTCTCGTTTGGCTTGTTGGATAGCTCTTCTTGCCTGAGTCCTGGCACGTTTGTATGCAACAAAGTTATTATCTGAAAGCTCGCTGTCAAAAATCCTGTATCTCCTATTACGGTCACGCAATGCATTGCAGCAATCTGGTGTCCACCAAGGAACTCTATGCTTTGTGGAAATGGTAGAAACCTTAGGTAGAGAGTTGTCAGCAGCCCTCAGTATGGTGGAGGTAACCTTGAGGACTTTTGCATCAATGTCACCACAGGATATATCAAGGACGGCTTGCTTTGTAAATGACACCCAGTCTGCTTTCTTATAGTTAAATTTAGGCGGAGACGAGACGGGTTGGTAATAATGTCGCATGAATAAGAAAGACAGATCGGGAAATGGTCACTTCCCAAGGAGTCGTCATAGATACCCCAGGTGATGTCGTTAAGTATATCCGGCGATGACAAGGATAAATCAGTTACCGAGATATTGCCAGTTCGGTCATCTAAACGAGTTCCACTACCATGGTTTAGAGGAGCGAGGTTGGCGTTTATCATAAAATCAACCATTTGTTCTCCCCTGGTGTCTGCCTGGATGCTTCCCCACTGATATCCCCACTGATAATGATGAGCACATTGAAGTCTCCTAAAACTACTTTACGGTGAGGCAATTTATAAACAAGCAAGTTTAACTCATCATTATCAAGTGCATTGGAACCGGAACAATATATTGGACAGATGGCCAGGTATATGTTATTAAATTTCACTCTACATGCGACAGCGTCTAGAGTAGAATTTAAAGTCACTCTTGTGTGAGGTAAACTTTGGTGTACATAGATAGCTACCCCACGATTCTCGTCTCTTCTATACGCGTGAGATAGCTATCTAAAGCGGAACAGTCTTCGACTGTGCCGTTTAGAAGGGTCTCCTGTAAACATATCACGGCTGGCATATACAGTGCAAGCAACAGTTGTGGTTGTGCTTGCTTATGCCTAAGGCCTCTACAATTCCACTGGATGATGTTGAACGTGTTAGTTTAAGAGTTATTTAACCGACCAGTTTTCTTAGCCCGTTTATGTCGGGACTTGGGCGAGTCCCCAGGAGAACATGATCGGTCCCTGGAAGTGGATGTTCTGGCTTCCATCAATTCTATGTCCTCCAACGAAGTGGACCTGTGAATCACAGACCTCTTTGGTGGAGGTACTGGTACGATGACGTGCGACGTAGGTTTTTTCGAGTTCAGTCAAGTTTAAGGATACGTTAGTTTTGTTCTCTTTCTTATCTTTATGGTTGGATGAGGATGTGGTGTTGGCATAGGATTTTTTGTGGGCTTTGATTGGAGAAATTGGTATAGGGTTTGGTGGAGCTGGGTTCGTGGCACTGGCGGTCGGTGTGTCACAATGAGTCTACGTGGAGATTGTTCACATAACCGGCTTACATTTCAGAGCCGACACGTAGGATTCATTAGGCTTAGGAATCTCATGAGCCTCCTTAACCCTCCTCCTAGCCTCGCCATATGAGATGCTGTTTTGCGTCTTAACTGTGCACACTTCTTTCTCAAACTGGAACCGGGGACAAGCCCGGTCCGAGCTTGGGTAGTTGCCATTACCGTTGACACACAACATCCTGTTACTCGCACAATCCTCCGTTGTATGACCCTCCTCAGCACACTTCCCGCATCTTGCAGAAAGAGTGCAAGACTTTAAAGGGTGGCCAAATTTATGGCATTTAAAACAACGTAGGGGATTCGGGATATATGTACGAACTTGACAACGCATGTAACCAATCGAGATATTATCCAGCAAACGAGATTTTCCGAATGTTATATTCATCAGGGGAGTTCTACGTCGTTCGCCGATAGTAAGCTTGGAATATTAACCGTTAGGTTGTACGCCTGACCATACTGGCACTGTCCCTAAATATAGTCTTAAGACAGTTATATGTTCAAACAGCTCAGATAGATTTATTTACCATTCTGATAGGGAATAGAGAACATTTGTTGACGGGAGCCTTCTCAAGCCAAGTGGAAGTGACAACTTGGGTCCCTCAGGTCTCGGAGGCCATTACTACTTCTGATCTATTTAATCATTTATCCGAAAAAGGTATAATCTTACCCGAGTTTACTGATGATGCTAAAGTTATGAAAGAGTTGCAATGCAAAAGGGAACGGAAAATACTATAGAGACCTGGAAAAAGCTGTATTGTGATTGGACAAATGTTTCATGATTTTTAATCTTGGAAAACATCCATGAAATTAGGAAGAGGTTTGAACTGGCCAGGGTACTATATCGGAAACAAAAAACTGAAAGAATCATGCCGTAACCAAGTTATTAAAATCATGCCGAACTTACTGTCAGAACAGTATGTTAGAAGAATCGGAAGGAGGGCAAACTGTAGTCTGGTTAAAAACAAAACAAATATGCCTTCAAGGATATGAAAATTAAGAGGTTTAGGAATATATGCAAGATAATCAATCGCCCTTAGCAAGATGGAGCAGCTTCCGTCTCATCTGGTTAATGAAATTTAATGACCTACATAGAGAGAATCCCTCAATTTGTCCACATTAAATGGAAGAAGAATGGAGGAAATTAATACTAACTTTAGATTTCCATGAGGCCATGATGACGTCCGCTCAAAACTTATTCTATGCTAGAAGGCAGTCCAAAACAAGAAAGCATAACTGAAAGCTTGGCAGGAGCAGTATACTGAAGCACGCGGGGAAGTATTTCTTCAGTAACAGTTGTAGATTCGTAAAACACGATGTGCCCACAGGAAGTAAATGAGACTACCTTTGGAAAATTCTAATCACTGTATACCAAGAAAACAAGAATGCGAGGTGCATGAGTGTGTGTAACCTCACCTGTCCTCTTCATCCTCAAGGGAGACAGGGTAGTGAACCTAGCGGCCCACAGCCCACGGTTTGGCTGACCTCACTGGAGTCGCTCTCCACCAGCATGAGAAGAGAGGTCAGAGCTGGCCCAATTCAATTTCAATGTCAAAAGCTCCATCTTTTATGGACTCCGCCTACAATTCCATAGAGGGTCATCTTCTCCCAAGACCTAACCTCACTACCTAAGTTGGCCGCCTTATATATCTGGGAGCACCGAGGGCGAGCCTGCTGAGCAGTCGAATTGTCTCTGACAGCAAATGTACCACTCTGGTGCCTGAAGTCTTGGTTATGTGACTCAAGACTCAAGTATCCCTTAGGGCGCGTCCTCTGATAGAAGGCCACCTTATGACACCTGATTTTCCACTTTCTTGCTGTGTTTCCAGTGGTGCTTTATCTGGTATGGCCCCCTTCTGCAGGACTCATGGGACTTCACCCCCGCCCACCTCCAAAACTGGAACTATAGGATCTACGGTCACGGTCATGTTCATGGCGTTCCTGCAGCACAAGGACAAACATTACTCACCACTTATCTGGGACCGTGGCACGTGCCACATCTCCCTTCCACAAAATCTTCACAAAGAGTTTGGGCTGACACACCTCTCCCATGGACCCCAGCCTCAATTCCTGCACACACAGGACACTTGCTTTCCTTACCTCGCTTAAACCACTTCAGATTATTATAATCTTTCACCTCCAGTAGCACATTCCCTTGGGTTACAAGATCTGTACAATACACAATAAATCAATCTTTTGTCATTGTTGTGTTTCTGTACCTTTCTCTCGGTCCATAATCAAACATACGATGAGGGACTAAAAATTTTAGGTCACCCCATCAGCGCAATATTTGGTTGTGTGAATTCGATTTCAGTTCTATGTATTAAGTGTATCTCTTTAGATGAAGATGTACTAAACAATTCAAAATTTTGAAGCTGATTTGTTCATTAAGCTTTTACATGCACGAAAAACTATTTTCCATTTTAGTGGCGTTTTAATAAAATCATGGCGTTGTCAATCGAAAACGGCTTCATGTTTATGTACAGTTCTAAACGATGAAAAAGTTTATGATAGATTACTTATTCATTTTTGATGAGATAGACAAACCCAACAATAACGATGTAAACCAGTTCATACTCACTATGAACTGGTTTACATCGTTATTGTTGGGTTTGTCTATCTCATCAAAAATGAATAAGTAATCTATCATAAACTTTTTCATCGTTTAGAACTGTACATAAACATGAAGCCGTTTTCGATTGACAACGCCATGATTTTATTAAAACGCCACTAAAATGGAAAATAGTTTTTCGTGCATGTAAACTATGAACTGGTTTACATCGTTATTGTTGGGTTTGTCTATCTCATCAAAAATGAATAAGTAATCTATCATAAACTTTTTCATCGTCAAATTCTTCACTGCTACTCGCTGTATCATTACTTTTGTTTCAAGTATGTTGGTTAGGTAGATGCATGTACTTTGGACAATATGATCGAAAGAATCTACACAAGCAACAGCTTTTATCTCAAAACCTTACCTCAAAACTGTGGAATTTAGCTCAACAATGAAATGCTAACTCAGCCTCCATTACTGTTGTGGAAGTTAGTTTCCTTAAGCAACTATAGTATCTCTAAGCGCCTTGACTATGAATATAATAGACTTAGAATAAGGCAACCTGTAGCAGATTCTACTGATGGTTCAAATGCAATAAACTGATATGTAAAGGATCTTAATGGGCAGTCTTGTGATTCATCTATATTCTGAAACTGGAAACAGCCAATGAAAGATAGGTAGGTATGAGGTATCAAGTAAACATGATAATGATGACAGGACTTTATAGAATACATGCATCAGGGGAAACTTAGGAAGATATATTTCCAATACAAATTATGCTCACGAATATTCGCGGTATTTGTATGGAGGAAAGGAAGATTAACACGTTTCCGGTAAGAGAGGATATAGTGTAGATATGAGGAAAAAGGATAATGTACGGTCCCTTAAATCAAACCAGAAATACTTATTATTGAGGATGATTTGAGCTTAGATGTAAATTGAAAAAAAAATGAAAAAATATAAAAGTTGAGGGTGATTTTGTAGAAATCAACTTTCAAGCTGAGAGATATCAATTAAAAAACAGAGAGGGTTTGATGTCCTTTGGAGAAACGTACGGAGAGCATTAATGGAGGCTGCTACCCAAACAGGCCGTCGAAAAGAAAGAAAAAAAAAAAAAGCTAAATAAAATGAAGGTTCAAGAAAATTCCTGTGGAGAGGGAAGGGTCTGGATGAAGATGAATCTTCCGAAAAATAACTATGAATGGAAAGCAGAGCATGGAGCATAAAATCATTGATAATAAAAGCCCACCAAGATGTAGCATGGTTAACCGCAAACCTAAGGGAAATAACCTTATGTGGAGGATCAATAGAAGTAAAGTTTATCGTCTTAAATCCATCTTCATTTGTATCAATTCCTTATAGGTCAAGGAAAAAAGTACAAACTATTTGCAATCATGAATCTGTTCGCATTACAGTGGGTGACAGGTAAATACAATATTCTCAATTTTCTCTCCCCCCCCTCTCTCTCTCTCTTTTTTCCCCTCCCCCGAGGCTCCCAGCGAGTTAAGCCCACAACTTTTAAGCCAGCATAAACGTTTCTTGATATTAGTTTTAACCTATCAAGTCCACTTTCTACATTCATACTATCTCTACACAAAACTATTCAATTGCATCCTATCTCGAATCATTCCTATGACAACTCGGAACCAGTTGTTATATATTCAAGGATATGATAAAAGAAAAACTACCAGTTCCTAAAAGTATCCGAATGCGTGCATGGTACGCAAACTTGAATAAACCAAAAGAGAAAAGTAGCTCAATGTAAACTAAAAGAAAGACAACATTCTAAACTTAACAGTGGGACTTTAGATTATTCCTAAAAGAGCAATGTGCTTCATAATCCTGATCATAAACAATAAATGCTATAGTGATTATGTATAAAGATATCACTAAACAGCTCACCTGAAAATATTTCAAATCCTACTATAACTAATACAATAAATGGCAGTCAACATCACACCATCAAGTAGCACATAAACCAAACAAATTACAGTTCAACCTTTCGATAAATAAGATTCATTATATGCTGAGAGATAACGTTGAAATTCTCTAACTTATACAATGACAAAAATATGAGATACTGAAATTTTGACCTCTCCTGTCGATAACACCCAAACTTATAACTTACAACTGCCAAAGTCCATTTTTTATGAGGTTTCGTTACTATGAATCAAATTTCACACAATCAAATGTACTTTACGATCACTAGTAGTCATCAGAGAACCAATAATATATCTTAGGACTTTTTCCGTAGACGTGTACATGCTCTCCCTCCAGCAACACGTCATCCTGCTGTACTTTGAAGGGGTGTAATTCACTGTACCATAAGCCAGCAGCATTAACGGTAATCTTGCAGGCCATGCTGGGGCCTAGAGTGACGGGCCTCTCAAATTCTTTACTTTTCTTTGAACTCTGAACAAACTCGAGCATCTCGCCGGCAGCGTCCACTACTGTTGCCGTGAAGTCGAAACGTTGGCACTCACACCAAACTTTCTGGATATGAATAGTCTTGCTTGTTTTAAGATTTGATATCAGTGTTTGCTCTTCATTCATCTGCACTTTGCAACTTTTGCCGGGATTCAGCACAGTTGGCAGTTGGGTACATTTGATATCACTGGAGTCAAATCGTTCCCTTTTCTGCCGTATGGTAGAACACACACTTGGTAGTGACGGCGCATTCTCAGAGGGTTCAATATTCATGAGAATGTTTGTACATTCCTCCTGAGTTAAGACACCAGATGGCAATACATGTCGGACAAACTCGTCGCAAGACATGGTCAAAAAACGTACCAGAGGAAGGAGCTCCGCTACCTCTTGACGAAGATTCGCTGGCGTGTTTACCATACCATGCGTTGATAATTGAGCATTGCCCCTGCAGATACATAATGACCTACGTTAGAAGCAGTGCAGGAAGTGGGCAGGCTTATGAAATATATTCTGGAAATAAAGTGGCAAACTATTGCAAATGAGGAAATTTGAAGACAACAAACAGGTTTCACATTCAAGGTGATAGCTAACGTGATTTCTCACTGTGGTCATCTATGAAAAAAATGTATTTTGTTAACAAATGATAGGTAATGGTCCTGGTGGAGAGTATGTTGGAAAAATATAAAACAGTGTCTGCATGCAGATGTTGAAACTTTCAAGGGTAATTTAACTAGGGGGTGAAATACATATAAACTGTCTTCTGACAGCATAAAAGAAGTTAATGTTGCTGTTACAGGTTTACATTTCAATTCATCCTCTTTGACTATTTTTTTTTTCCAATTCAAGGTTCAGCTACTCCTTTTTTGAGACAATTCTTGCAAGTTGCCTAATGTATCGCAATTAGAAAGTTCCCCTTCCTTCAATATGCAATTAGATCCGCTTAAAATTATTGCAACTAAGTTAATCGTGAAGCGAAGAACTTCCTCAAAAGTACGTCTTAACTCCTCTTATTCTTTCATTGTTAGGTCTCCCTTGCCCCTGCCAATGATCTTGTTGCTGGATCTCCAGTGGACAGTTGCCCTTATTTGGCTTCAAGGCTGATTAAAAACTCCATCGCAGATGTTTTCAACTATCTCATCTCCTGTTGCATCTCTTACTAATCAAATACCTTTCTTATAGTCCCTCCGAACAGTTCAAAGAGCCCCTTTTTGAACACAAGCTAATTGTATTCTCTCTCATAACAAGCTTTTTTTCAGATCAGTCTCAGTTTCCTTCCATACAAACTGTGGCGATTCATAGGCTTCTCTCCCGCTCTCCTATACTCATTCTTTTCATCAACGATGTTGCTTCATCAAATAACCTAAATCTATTCTTACGTTGACAATTTACTTGTGTACTCCTCTTTCGGCATAACCTCTCCATCCTCTCTTGCTAAGTCTATATCTCTTGTTAAAACTCCTAAGAACTCAACGAGGATAGGATATCCCAAACAGGAGATATCCAAGGAACTGTAGAAAGAGAAGAAGAGAAAAGTTGGCCTTTAGAGGCGCTTACACAATTTGTCTAAATTGTGTAAGCGCCTCTAAAGGCCAACTTTTCTCTTTTTCTCTTTCTACAGTTCCTTAGATATCTCCTGTTTCCTTCTATAGCAGTGCCATTCCATAACTCACAACAGAAAATGTACCTGATATCTTAGTCATAAATGATCAATGGAAATGCCCAAGTTCTTCCGAGTACTTTCGTAGTTCCAGGTGGACAAGGCATGTGGCCCTGATGGTATTTCTCCGAGGCCAAAGGGGGGTAAGCCTGAGAGGTTGCTCCGATCCATGTTCCATTAATCGCCGCTGTCTAAAACCTAGTATTTCCTTACTCTTACAGGCCATCCTCCGTGAAGCCTATCCCTAAAAGGAAACTGCTCTACCGGTTCTAACCATCGCCCCATTGCTCTCGCTTCTACTGTCTCCAGTCTTTTAAACTCTCCTTAACTCATACTTTCTCAAATACTTAATATCATATTCTCTTCTTTGTAATTACTATTATCGATTTCTCGTTGTTAGGTCTACTTGTGATCTCTCCTATGTAATTCGCCTGTGGACCTCCTCTCTTAGGGAATTTTGGTGAAGGTTTGGTCGATGCCTTCATCTCCAAAGCATCTGACAAGGTTTAGCACAACTCTTTGCATGTAAACTACATTCTTTTGGTTTGTCTACTCTCTGTTGCCTACGCATAGAATTCCTTCCGGCTGTTCCACTTAAGTAATGGTCCATCGAGACCTCCCTACCAACGGTGGCGTTCCTTAGCGTTATAGCCTTTCACCTAATCTCTTTGTTCTCTCCACAAATCATCTTTCTTCAACTTCGAACCATACACATTATTTAGTTGATAATTCCACTTTATACACTTCTAACCTTTCTTTTCCTTCTCCTCCTAGTACTCATTCTTTTCCTCTCAGTTCGGACCTGTACACAACTCAGATTGGGGATGCAATAACCTGGTAAAATCTTATCGTGGTAAAACAGTATCTCCCTCTACGATTCATTGGTTCGCTTCAAAACATCACAATTCAACCCTGTAATAACATAAATATGAAGCATCACTAGGATACATTTTCTTTCCACGCACCAAGTACCATCATTACTAAATCTATATATACATCTTTTCTAGCTCCTCTCCTCTATTAGAGCACGAGAGGATTCCTTATCACCAAACAGAATGTGGTTCGGGCCTTACAGAGAATAACTACTCACCAAGTTACAGCGGCTCGAAAGATGACAACCTCGGATGGAAGAAAGAGTCGCTGTGTGAGCAGGTGTTTCAAGGCCTCAAGACTCATGCGGCAGACTTGCTGGGATGACAGCACTTCACAGTGGCACATCCGCAGCATCTGCAAGAGTTCAGTTATCACACTCGGACATACTCCGAACTAGCTGACAGATCCATAGGAAAACTATAATGCATATAGCGCCTGTGGCAAGTACATCAATTGTAAAACATCCTCTCCTCTACTGTCTTTCCCAAGACAATACTTCACTCCCACTTGTCTATTCACGCAGGTAAATCACAAAGGAACATGTGATTCAGGAATATGCTGGTAGCCACAAGAAACAAGGTCCGAGCGAGCACTTTCGTAATGATTCATAAATTCAGGGACACAGAGATAACGAACAAATGTAGGTACATACACACACACACACACACACACACACACATATATATATATATATATATATATATATATATATATATATATATATATATATATATATATATATATATATACACCTTATAATATGTATGATGCATGACCTCTTTAAGTGATAAGACGCATGACCTCGTCAAGAGAGTATCATACGAAGAAGTCATGTAAATGTGATCAGGCAAGGATGACCACATTTTTTTTTGACATTCCCGCCTGACCCTCACTTGACGAGGTCATGCGTAGTGCGTGTCTTGTATCTTACACGTATGTCTGTAGGACGTACATGTGTTCATCATTCCTGTATCCCTAAAAGTGTGAATCATCACAAGTGCACTTGGTTCTTCGTATTTCATTTTCCTCTTGACTAACACCATATTTCATATTCATGTTTATTTTGAATGAACTTCCAAGTTTTTGCCTGTTCCTGGGCAGTATACTCTAACTACTGAAGAAAGGAGATAGAAATAAAAATACGTAGAGAGAGAAGCAATAACAGTAGAAGGAATCCAGTATAATGAACGATGTGACTGATAAGGTGTCAGACTTATGTTAGAGGTGTGGGTTTATGACGATACATTGTGTTGATGTTTTGACGTTGAAGACATGCTACTGTGCTGGACTGTGTATTGGTCTAACGGATACACTTTTACAATTGCTGTTGCTACCTCCATCTCTTTTACGTCTATCACTACGGCCAACTTCTGCTACTATGATGAGAATTACCAATCCTGCTACTGTGATTAGTCATGTATATAATGGACTTTATCATCATTAGTATGATGTGGGGAGGGAGCTATGGAAGGCGGTAAATTCTAGGGTGTACACAGTACGTATGTCAACGCCATGCAGGCTTTACTGTTACACACCAAGAGGAAGATGGATTTAGTACCTGGAGACAGATGCGAAGGAGGTCGTGATTGTGGAGCAGGACGGCAGCGTTGTAGAACTCCAATAGGTTTCCTCTGTTCAGGTTCCGAAGCAAGAACTGTACGGGTAGGCAACACTGTGATCAACGCGACAGTATGTTAGTGTCTGTCTATTTGGCACCATCATCATCAACACTGGCACCACATAGTCCTAACATTACTAAATCAAACATATCATTACGTAGTTTAAATAGCACAACTATCGTTTGCATATTCAGCTGTGGCAGCACCAGTATGACCTGGTCAAGCACCATGTCATCCCCTGAACACTTGGCAGGAGCATAACCCTAATACATGGCATCATCTATCCAGGTCCAGGTGGCTGGAATCAAAGATAATGGCTGTCTTTCTTGGTTGCTGACTGGAGCCAAAGGGGTTTGGACAACTGCGGACTGGGGAGGGGTTTCTGGGTAGGGTTTCTTAGGACAGTGCGGTGAGAGAGGGAAACTTTAGAAAAGGGATGAAATGTACAATAGCAATAGGTTCCACAAGTGTTCTAGCATACGTGGGTGAGCAGGAAAGATGTGAGGAGAGCATTACTGGTTTACGTACTAACTGACAGGCATGCAAAAGAGAGACTCGTGGATGTGAATATGTTGACAGGGGCAGCTGGTGGGATGTCTGACCATCACCTGGTTGAGGCAAGGGTGAAGATTTGTAAGGATTTTCAGAAAAGAGGAAAGGAGTTAAGTGAAAAGATGGTGCAAGTGAGCCTGGAAAAGAGACGTATGTGAAGATATACCAGGAGAAACTGAATGTAGAGTGGTAAAAGGTACGTGAGGCAAGGGGAGCGGGTGAGGAGTAAAATACATATTGGGAAGTAATGCTGGCATGTGCAGAAGTGTACAGCATGTGGAAGATGGGTGAGAATGGGTAACATGTGGTGGGATGAAGTTTCTACTAAAGAGAAGAGAGAGATGTTTGAGTGGTACTTACATAGAGAAAGCGCTGGGAACACGAAGAAAGGCTGCATTGGCTCTCATCCATTTTTTAGCTCTCATATACAATGCACAGGAACCACAACCTCATCCACAACCAGACCCCACGGACCTTTCCGTGGCTTCCCAAGGCAGCTTTATACGCTCTGGTAAAGTCCACTAACGGCACATCGCCCCATGTATACCACATTGTTCCAGTCAACTCCATCCTGTGCCTACCTTTCACCCTCCTGCATGTTCAGGCCTTAGCAACGCAAATTCTTTTTCAATTCATCCTGTCAACCCCATTTTAGTCTCCCCACTCTCCTTCCCCCCCCCCCCCCCCCCTTCGGACACGTACATCATCTTCAGTCAATTTCTTCATACTCATTCTCGCCATATGCCCAAACCATTTCAGCACACCCTCTTCTGCTCTGTCAACCACACTCTTCTTATCAAAACATCCCTTTCTAACCCTTCTAATACTTAGGTATTGAGTAACATCAGAAATCTTTCATATAAATAGGTCCTTGTCCAATCATTTATTAATATAAATACATGTCATCCCTGAGGATAGGGGGGAAAGAATACTTCCCACGTATTCCCTGCGTGTCGTAGAAGGCGACTAAAAGGGAAGGGAGCGGGGGGCTGGAAATCCTCCCCTCTCATTTTTTTTTTTTAAATTTCCAAAAGATGGAACAGAGAAGGGGGCCAGGTGAGGATATTCCCTCAAAGGCCCAGTCCTCTGTTCTTAACGCTACCTCGCTAATGCGGGAAATAGCGAATAGTATGAATATATATATATATATATATATATATATATATATATATATATATATATATATATATATATATATATATATATATTCATACTATTCGCTATATATATATATATATATATATATATATATATATATATATATATATATAATGACCATACACGTACATATACATACATACACATTTCAACGTATACATATACGTACACAGTCATATACACATATTCATACTTGCCACCTTCATCCGTTCCCGTCGCCACCCCGCCACACCTGCAATAGCAGCGAGGTAGCGCCAGAAAAAGAAAAAAAAAAGGACACATCCGTTTACACTCAGTCTCTAGCTGTCATGTATAATGCACCGAAACCACAGATCCCTTTCTACATCCAGGTCCCACAGAACTTTCCATGGTTTACCCCAAATGCTTCACATGCCCTGGTTCAATCCATTGACAGTACGTAGACCTCGGTATACCACATCGTTCCAATTCACTCTATTCCTTGCACGCCTTTCTCCCTCCTGCATGTTCAGGCACCATTCGCTCAAAATCTTTTTCACTCCATCCTTCCACCTCCAATTTGGTCTCGTTTCTCCTTGTAACCTCCATCTCAGATACATACATCCTCTTTGTCAATCTTTCCTCAATCACTCTCTCCATAAGTCCAAACCATTTCAACACATCCTCTTTTGCTCTCTCAACCACACTCTTTTTATTACCACACGTCTCATTTACCCTTTCATAACTTACTAGATCAAACCACCTCACATCACATATAGTCCTCAAACACTTCATATCCAACATATCTACCCTCCTCTGCACAAACCTATTTATAGCCCATGGCTTGCAACCATGCATCATTGCTGGATCCACTATTCCTTCATCCTACCCATTTTTGCTCTCCGAAATAATGATCTCGCCTTCCAAACATTCTTCAACGCTCCCAGAACCTTTGCCCCCTCCCCCGCTCTTTGACTCACTTACGCATCCATGGTTCCATCCGCTGCTAAGTCCACTCCCAGATATCTAAGACATTTCACTTCCTCTAGTTTTTCTCCAATCAAACTTACCTCTCAATTAACCTGTCCTTCAGCCCTACTGAATCAAATAACATTGCTCTTATTTACATTTACTCTCAGCTTTCTTCTTTCACACACTTTACCAGATTCAGTCACCAACCTCTGCAGTTGCTCACCTGAATCAGCCACCAGCTATGTGTCATCAGCGAACAACAACAAATCCCGAGCTCTCTCATCCACAACAGACTGCATACTTGCCTCTCATCTCCAAAAAAAAAAAAAAAAAACTCTTGCATTCACCTCCCTAACAACCCCATCCATAAACGAATTAAACAACTATGGAGACATCACGCACCCCCGCCGCAAACCCACAAAACATGTGCAAAACTCTTTCCCCGCAAGACACAAATAGGGAACGATAAAGATGAGACTTACCTTAGAGCAGATGGCATAGGGGGCCTCTATCTTGTACTTGTTGGCCAGGTGGCTGACCTGGAGGGCAATCATCTCACAGGGTAGATCCGTGTGTCCACAGTACATGTACCTCAGTAACCACATAAAACCCTCGGGTGGGTCGTCTGGCAGGACCAGCTCCTGGAATTCGCAGACAGAACTGGAACTCAACAGCATCTCCTCGAACACCTCTGACGTCATGGCTAAAACCAGCCGATGAACCTGCATGAGTAATGACAATATCTACTTATCAATGTATGGAAATAGTCCTTATATATATATATATATATATATATATATATATATATATATATATATATATATATATATATATATATATATATAAGCCTCTGATTGAAGTTTGATAGCATATAAAAATGCCATTCATCTTGTCAATCCAATTATCACCAATCATATACCTATGAGTGAGCGGTTTGAAATAAATGCGGAAGTGCGTCGGGGTTATGCGATGTGACCATGTTTATGTAAGGATGGGCCAAGCGTCAGAGGAATGCGAGGTAGATTGACTGTGGTGTGTGGAAGCTGTTGCAGGTGATGTTTGCAGACGACGCTGTACCTTTAGCTAAATCAGATGATGTTTACAAGAGGATAAAACCGAATACAAGAAAAGTAACAAACTAGTTTTTGAAAGAATGGAAAATGAGGGTGGAAGATCAATTACCATGGTCAAGGACTGAAAGTTGTGGATGGGCTTAGATACTTGGGAACAGGGCCATGCTCAGAACATTTAAGGGGCCGTGGCACAGGTTAGAATAAAAAGGGCTCCCCCCCCCCCAACCACCTCCACTGAATATAATGTTTACATTTTAATTCTAAGGTCAATTGTAATTAGCATCATTATCATTATCACAATACATTCAAATTTGTAAAATTTGTTGACGACTCCCTGTGGACGTCTCCCTATCTAAGTCAACCTGACGTTAATGCACCTAACCCTCCAACTGCCAGCATTATGTCAACTGTGGTCTACATCTAAGCATTACATCAACTTCAGTTTTCTTTCTACTGTGTGCATAGCGAATATAAACCAGAACAGAAACTCCTTTAGCGCTCTACGTGTTAACACGAAATATTTTCAGGACTACTGTAGAGAAAATTAGAAAAGCGATATGGTATTAATAGAGTGTTTAGAAGAAAGGTTATTTTTTTGCTCAGGGAGTGATGGGTGCCCTGCTCCTACCTTCTTCAGTGGTTTGTGTGAGAGTAAAGTTCAGGGAGAACATTTGGCCGTACACTGAAAATCGGCGAAGAGGAAAGAATTTAAGCAGGGTGTGACCAAGTGTGGCATATGAAGTACTTGTCCCACTGCTGATGTACGTATTCATGTACGTACGTATGTGAAACCCAAGTTTATACAAGTCAGGAGAGAAAAGAAATTACAGAAGCGATACATAACTTGTGCAGTTATGGGACTCGAAGGTTGGACACCATGACGTTGTGAAAATGTTATGTGGCGTGATGAAGTCTTTACAAAAGGCAAAATGATGAAAAGTCCCTTCGGATAGTATGGTAGGGAGAACGTAGATATATAATAGTGCAGAAGGCAGACCGCGGAGGAAATACAGGTGTATGGTTAGTCATTAGCCTAGTCAAGCCTATCAAATAAAAATCACTGTCACAAATGTTTCGGTGTAACACAGTAATTACGGTTGGAGGATGTTCATGAGCTAGTTCACAGGTTGTACTTACCTAAGCCATTCTACTAACTTGGGGATGGAGCAATGATGATAAATAAAGTAGCTAACGATCATTCATATCTTTTCCATCTACTCGTATCTCATATGGTGTCCCTGCTGGAAACGTATGGAGGGCTGTGATCGATAAGATCAGAAAAATAAACTATGATCATGAAAATTTATACTGACAGAATTCAAGAACAAAGTAATGTTGAGGGGACAGGCACATCAGTGAAAATAATGTTCCCATGATAACACAGCTAACGTTCAAACGGAGAGAGAGAGAGAGAGAGAGAGAGAGAGAGAGAGAGAGAGAGAGAGAGAGAGAGAGAGCCCATTGTGTTAGTCCATATGATGTCCTCGGCCACGTAATACAAATGGTGCAGCTGCACTTAGGCCCTCCCACACGATAGCGGGTTTCGCGGGAGTGCGCTAACGCAGATAAGAACCGAACGGAACATGACTGGCTGTTGCTGATGGACACACTCCGATATTTAACGTGAAAGTGATTTCAACGACGTAAATGATGACTTTATATATATATATATATATATATATATATATATATATATATATATATATATATATATATATATATGTTCCTTCTTAAAGGCCCAGTCCTCTGTTCTTAACGCTACCTCGCTAATGCGGGAAATGGCGAATAGTTTGAAAGAAAAGAAAGATATATATATATATATATATATATATATATATATATATATATATATATATATATATATACACGCCCATATTCATATATACATATCAATATACATACACATACACAGACATATACATATATACACATGTACATACTCATACTTGCTTGCCTTCATCCATTCCTGGCGTTACACCGCCACAGGAAACAGCATATCTCCGGAATCCACCTTCTTGAGGTACACCGCGAGTGAAAAGTCACCTTTGGCAACACTGTATCAGCGTCAGTTCACAAAACGGTACAAACTAGTTAGACCTACTGCTTTAAAGGGATCCATCCTGTCCCTGCTACTCAGCGCAGTGCAGCCTTACAGCTACAGGAGCCCCTGGATTAAAGGTCCTGGGGTTATACAGCAGAATTCTTTTCAAAATGGGAATAGAGCAAACTGAAGGGAGCGACGTGATGTCAAAGAGCTGAAACAGAGCATGTGACACGGCTAAGGGAACCCACGGAAAGGTTTGTGGTGCCTGCTTGTGGACAGCAGGCACATGTTTTGATGCATTATATATGATAGCTAGATAGTGGATCCTAGCGGATTAGGCATTTTTTCGTCTTATCCGGGCGCTACCTTGCTAAAGTTGGAATTGGTGAACAAGTGTATGTGTATGCTGCCTTCATCCATTCTCGTCGCCTCCCCGCCTCAGATGAAATGGTACTCCATACCCCCGCGCGCGCGCGCGCGAGATAGCGTTAGGAAAAGAACAAAGGCGACATTCGTTCACACTCACTCTCTAGCTGTCATGTGTAATGCACCGAAACCACAGCTCCCCTTCCACATCTAGGCCCCACAACAGCAACAACGATTTGACTTCATTCCTTTCAATTGCCTACTCATGTATTTAAATTTCACTTCAGGAAACTTATATTTATGATAAAAGAAAGTCTTGTTTAAAGACGTTAAACTGTATTTTCTGATTAATCATACATTGCTAGTCCTTAAACCACACACAATTTATGTACAAAATCTACTAGTCTAAATTATGCGAAAAATAGCATATACTAGTCGATTGTATTTCGTAAATTAATGAATAATACGTACCTTTATGGAGAGTTTTTTAGAAAGGAACTTAATTGTGAGATCAGAAAAGTTGGAAGAACTGAGTAAACTGCTAAGACGTTCAGTTGGGGAAGACAGCCCATTCTGCCAGCCCCTTTTCATTTGCTTGTTCTTCTTTCCTTGTCCTTCCATTACGTCCGAGAAAAAAGTGGCCATCGAGCTTGCCATCTTCCTTCTGTCTCACCTAGTGATTAAAGTCCATGAGAAAAACTTTTGTTCAACACAACCATTACTAATCACTTCAAAAATGCGAATATCAATCGCCATGTCAAATATACATACACTGCATTCACGATAAAATTCAGATTGATACATTATACAACGCTTGCCGAAATTTGGGCTCGTGCATCTATTTTAAAGTACGTCTTAGAAAAAGTTTAGTGCTTAGCTCTAGATATCTAAATCCCACAGATGTTCGAATGTCTTATTAGGCATTTAATTGTATTCAAATGTCTTATTAGGCATTTAATTGTACTATGACGATCTCTGCGTGCCAAGGGGTCTTAAGGTTAAGATTAGTCTCATCTGTTATCGAACAAACGATTATCCAATGTACTGCCCACTTCCCTTAATCACCAATAGACTTATTCGTTTATTCTACCACTAAGATGGTGTACTTTACTTTTAATCGCCGCAGTCAGCAGTGGTGACCTATTGCTCAAGTCTTCAGTCTTCCTCTACGGCTATCCTATTACCTTAGTAGAATTTCATTAGTTCTTGACACGCAGCCAGGTCAGCTTGTAAAGTTCAACCGTGTCAGCTACTGTAGAGTTCTTGAAAGCAATGAATTGTCCTCAGCCAACACTATCTTTTGTTTAACTCACGAGTAAAGGGAAGTTGTATTTTAGTTGCATCATGATGTATGGGGTTGATTGAAAAGTCACTTCGGCGAGATTGAGAATCTTGTCGAGAAACTCCAAAGGAATCAAACCTTTCCCTGCTGCTGACTGTAGCGCAGCCTTGATGCCGCTTAAACAGTAGGAATAGGGGTCTTTATCAACAGATAACTCGGTCCTATATATTGTCTGTAGACACGTCGAGGGAGTTCCAAACGCATAATGACCAGCCCGCATACACAACTGCATATAATTCATCCACTTCGATGGCAGAATAAAACCTACTGGAAGCTAGGGTGATAAATTCTCGTGAAAATATGTTATTGTTCATCAGGTTGGGGTGGGGGGTGGGGGAGGAGGAAGGTCCGGATATATGAGATATATTTAGAGGGAAAATGGTAGGGGTGAGTGCAGAGTGGTCACACCTCTGCTTTGAGCAAGCAGACATGGGCCCAGTACTACTGCTAATGATGATGATAATCACAACACTATACTGTACAAAAATTAGGTGAAGATTTAGTTTACAATGAATGCACTCTATCATTTGGGGAAGACTGTACTAAGAAAAGCACTACATAACATTTGTAGATTCAACTACATCAAAATATTTTCGGGCAATTCAAGAGAAAGTACAAACCTAACATAATTACTTTCATCGTAGCCATAATGGATGATTTATGCAATATCACAGATGGTGGTTCCGTTAAGCTGTTGTATTTATATCGTTCGGTTATGCTACGCTATGTAAAAGGTTAAAAAATATCTTCCGTACGTTAAGCAAAAAATATCTTCCATAAGTTAAGCAAACAGGCCATATCCTATCATTTAGGAAAAACCTAACCCACCTAACTTACACTGATGGGGACCGGGTAATGCATATTGTTGGTGATAACTGAAAGCATATAGCAGGCCCATTTGTAAACTAAGCTCTGAAATAGATGTTCAAAGACTCCACCCACCACTCAATATATGAAATTTTACCTACCTCATACAGGCCCTTCACCTAGATCAATGTAGTGCTCAGTCATGGAATAAAAATTGCTGAAATGGATCAGTTAATACTGACACCACATATGCCTAGTATGATCTAACTTATCTTGTTTCCCAGTTGGATTAACTCAGGCGAGGTTAGGGTAGGCGATGCCCCTTGAGATATGATGATGAAGCATATCAATATATCATCACAGCATACAGGGTATGTGTGTGCGATGTCGTAATATAAACTACCCTACTGATAATTTCGATATCCAATAACTGTACACTACAGACTGGGGCGAAATCCTGTGTATTTTCTTTTTGGTTGATGGAGGTTAATGTTCACGGTGTGAATGGCTTTAGCAGTTGGTAGGCCTCACGCCCGATCAAACCACCAAACAGATGATGGACTGGCCTGTGCAACGGAGGTAGCACTTAGACCCTTTCTATTTATCGGATACGTCTTTTTGCAATTTCATCCAGTCATTCAATCATTAGAAAAGCAATATGAATCCATCAGTAATGCACTTAAATAGATACTATGAATATATCGCCAACTAACTGAATACCTACCTGGTAGAATCCGTCACCAAATATTTGAATTGTCTTGATGCATTCATTAATGCCTTATGTTTGATGTATCTGTATGTTATTTTGGAAAAGTCGAAGACCTTCCTCATTTGTTAATAAATATTTGTATTTTTTTCGATCGTGGCAATCTTCTATCGATACCATATATATGATTAACTCAAGAATTAGATTAAAACTATGCAGGCCAATCCTCGCCTGTGAATGTATCCCCCCCCCCAAAAAAAAAAAATGAACACACTAAGAAATATCCAGTGGTTATTACGTGACGTACATACATCATATGCAAAATACCTTTGTGCCAAGACCTGTCAAGAACAATTAGAAGGGATATATCAGTTAACGAATGATTTTTCATTAATACTGGTTGAAAGGAAAGTATATCCCTTCCGATGAAGAAAAGCATGGTGACAAATATTTGTCCAGAAAACATAAAAAGAAAAAAAAAGACGAGTGTCCGGACAACACTAGTGTTGTTGCAATGAGACAAATCAATAGGCACGACGATTGTCCGAATGCACCTGCTAATCTACTCCACCACACAGAATCACCTAACCTTCTTCATACTGAACCTACTGTCCTAATCGAAGACCTTAATGTTCGATACAAGAATCTAGACGACCTCTTCACTAACACTAATGGCAGAAGTTCATTCTAACTCCTGGATGCATATGATGATGTTCAAATCATCAGTAAGAATCAACCAACACATGTATACGAAAGAATATAGGCTTTAACTAGTCATATACAACTCACAGATCTGATATTGTTGATCTTATGTCTGACCACTCGCCAATAATGCTTACCATACATATAGCTAATGTCAAATTACCTGGTGTAAGACTGAAAAGTAAAAGATTAACAGTGAAACAAGAACATCAAAATAGGTTCATAGATTATATCTCCGAGTGGTACAAAGATTATGAACCCACAAATGTACAAGCTTTAATGTCAGTTTGAAACTTCCATAAACAACTTTAAGCTAAGCGAGCTAACTTCAGAATAGAAAAAATGCACCTCATGATGGGCCACATCATTACCATAATGACCCCAAGCTGAAACAGCGCATATTTACAGCAAGGCAAATAGGTAAAGGTTATACTTAAAACATCCTAAAATACTAAAACCATTTCAAGCATCTCTTGCAGCAACGAGGGAAAGAATGACTGAGCCCAGACAAAATGACAGAACAGTGTGTCAGTGAACTAAATCAAAACACACCCCTTTAAGCCCAACCTGGAAGGGTATTAAAAGAATCACTGGAAAGAAAAATAATCTCGAAATGGGCTCATACTTCTAGGTATAACATACTGCCACCTGAGAATTGGGATATTTTGTACAACAAATCCAAAGAACGAGAAGATCTTACCCAATTCATGCTAACTAAGCAACGTAATTAATGTAATAAGCTATTCACCGAGTTTGACTTTGATGCAGCTCTAAGACGTGTACCTGGTAATCCATTATCAAAGGTGTATAATGAGTTATGCCACGGGTCATCTACCCTCCTCATGGACCAACAGCTTAAGTGTACCTATACCTAAACACAATCAACCTAATGAATTCTGCTCCATCTCCGTGACGAGTTGTTCGTGCAAAACTTTTGAGGATGGTGCTCAACAGAATCAAAGAACATGTCACCAAATATTAATGGTTACCGATAGCAAAGGTGTCCACAACTGTATCACTACTTTCCTAACAGTTCATGGGGAGAGAGTGCATAAGTACACCACTTTTCTTTATATAAAAACTGCATTTGATATTGCCAGTAGGCAATACGAGTTAGCAGAAATGGATATAGGTGGCCGGCTCCTACACTGGATACTTGGTTCTCTCTGATGGAAAGTCAGCTGTGTTGTTTCAAGACTACAAGCGTTAAGTTTAAAGACATTCTACTTGGCACTCCTCAAGGTGGAGTACTTAGCCCCACTTTGTTCAGTGCACTAATCAATGCATTACTGAAATCGATTCCACAGTGTCCCAGAAATATCACTAGTAGTTATACTGATGATATTCTTGTACATACCAAAATATATCGTGAAATGCAAACTATTATTAACTGCATACACACAGCCTGTGAATGTGAAAGCCTTACTTCATCGTTTCTAGATAAAACGAGGATCTTCAATAAACGAATTGGCAATGGCAAAAGCGGACCATCCAAGTTGACAGTTGGTGAAAACCCGATTGACTGTATTTCCTCTTTTGAATATCTTGGTGTCTCAGTCCCTTGTGCTACAGATACTGTGCCAAAACTAAATCGACAATGGACAGACTCAGAGCTCTTAGAGCTGTTGCACGGTACAACCTTAATTATGGTGCAAATACCAGATTTGTTAAAATAATGTACTTAGCTTATATTAGGTCCCTATTAGATTACCACGCACTAATTCTGGTGCCACACAACAAACTTGAAAGAAATGCAAAATGAAGCCTTAAGAATCATACTTGGCTATCTGAAGTCCATTAAAGTTCTCAACATGCAGAAAGAACTTTGTATACCCAACACTGACGACAGAATAATTGAAATCAGTCTTATGATAGGAATGAAACTTCTGCATGGTGATCCAGATAGTGCTGTCTCCAAAGAATTATCAAACCATATATGCCATGGCACTAGTGAATCTAAATGAATCCACTTGACAGCCAACACACGACAATGTTTGGAGTTCATAATTTATATAAGATTAGGAAGCAGCAGCATTTCCTACTTCCCTGGCAGATAACTCCCTTTGACGTCACTACACCTACTTATCCATCCAAGAATCGAATTACTTATAATCTTTACATTCAACACAGCCAAAACCATTGTTCTTGAACATAAACAGAAACTCCAGACTGACAATAACATAGCCCAGTGCATCATCTATACTGACGGTTCTCGCGACTCTGCCACTGGAAGGGCAGGCACTCTGCCATTGTGACCCAGCTCAATTGTAATAGATTAGATAAGGATGTTAGAATAAACAATTGGGCATCTACTCTACAAACTGAATTGTTTGCCATACTTATCGCTCTTGAGCATGTAAAAATCAATACCACAGACAATGTAATTATCTCTGATGCTTTATCTTCAACACCCTGAGATCAGAATGTAACATGCTGTTCTCTGAAGCCAGACAAATACTCTGACATTATTGCTCAAGGGATTCAAATAGAATTATCATGGATTCCTTTTCATATAGGCCATCGTGAGCTGATGCTTTAGCTAAACTTGCATATTATAATAGTGATATTGAAAACAACATTGGGTTATCAATTAGAGGCCTCAAAACTGTAATAAGGAACTAACTAACCTCTTTGAAGCATAAAGACGAATTCAGATAAGCACAAGGAGAAACATTTTCCATCAGTGAAATGTGTAAAGAAAAACATGTAAATGGAGAAAGTAATAAGATCAGCAGATTATATGATGTAACTGCTCGTTAAGGCTAGGCTATAAGTACTATTGGCTCTTTGGCATAACTGGAGATGTTAGTCATGTGAATTGTAAAGTTCGTGGTCAAAGATTTGGACACAAACTAGAACACTGTCTTAGAATGTGAAAAATAGAGGCATTAAGGGACAGATCTAACAAACCCAGCAAGAAATGTCACACAATACATTATTAATATCAAGATACCGGAAATGTTAAGTTTGTAACCACGTCTTTCATCTAGTAAAACTATGTAAAGTATGTAATGAAATACCTATCATGAATTGTAACATGTAATATCAACTCGAGTCTAACTTTTGTTGCCCCTATAATCCATTTATTCTACCGCTCACAGGATGAGCATCGGGTGCGCAAGATTTTGCCGGGGTTACCGGCACAAATCAATCTCCATCCTCCTTGAGTTACATAATATGCAATAACTGATACTGACGATATGATTTATTGTTAATACTAATCTGCCTCTTCTAGTTCCTAAGAATAGGAAATGTACATGAATGTCAGCTGTTTCAGTGATGTAAACTGGTGACCAGTGAAACAAGTGTGTTTCACCAATTTCATAAATCACCAGCCTGTGTTTTTAATACCAAAATATTCTCCGCAAAGGCATTCTAATATGCGAACAAAACTTTTAATCATATTCATCAACCGCTTTGTTATTAAATATCATAGATTTACTTTCATTCAAAAATGGTCGCTAGACTCATGCAACAGATGTGTTCAATTTTATGAAGACTTTGGGTAATATTAGCGATCAACTGAACATACTACTCTTGTTTCGAGAGTTTCATCATTATCTTACCGAGCTCTTCATTGTCCTCTCCCTCCCTGACCGAAACCTGGACATGTGCCTATTAATGGTATCATTGATCGCCCATGAGCAGATACTCTTCTCCAGGCAAATCCAAAGGCAGCAATATGGTACCTGGAACCATTCCAGAGGTATGGCTGCGAGGTTGTCGTATATGCTGGTAAGCCTTTGAGCTGTGGCGTCAAAAGCAGCATCTCTTTGATCTATGTGGCTCTCTTCTGTTATAGGAGCCAGATATCTCATGGTCTGTCACGAGGGGTGCTAATCTTCATTCTTGGTGGAATTGTCAGCGATTTCCAATTATTCACAGTAAACCTTCCTTGATGGCAGGCCAGTGTATGAAGCTTTTTCGTTAGCCATTTTATTTTTGTTTTTGTTTTGTTTTGTTCATTGGAGATATCCAGAGCAGTGTTTGAGCGCTGTCACCTGTAATGCTTGATCAGGTCTCTCCCCTTCCTACCACAAGAGGGCCAAGCTGATCGCGTATTTGAGTCCCCCGCTGAACTTCTAAAAGGAAACGATGGACGTTATGCGTTTCTTAGAATTGATGCAAGATGACACATCGATGTATACCACAAAATGAGCTACGGGAGGCAGACAGCAACCGATCTAATGCTGACTGATTTAGTGCGTCCTTCACGAGGGTCCTTTAAACTAAAGGTTTCCATTAAACCCTTCAAACCTTCATCAATGGTAGTAACTACACCGAGGCGGGAACTCCATCATGTCATGCATGTACACTTGAGCATTTTCACTTTCTTAGAGATTTTCTTTTTATCGAAACATCCTCTAAGGACGTGGAAGTAGAAAGGAGTAGGTTGTGGTCAAAGGTTTCAAAGAAGCTAATGCCACTGGCGGAAGTTTGATACATACAATAAATGCAGACTTGGAATTTTTATTTAGAATTCTTCTCTGCAAGCCCGAGTGCACACCAGATATAACCTGCATTATCAGAGCCTTGTTCCCTCATGCCTCCCATTTCCAACCCGTCAACTAACAAAGTTATCATGATATTTTGGGCCAGGAATTGTCACAAGAAATGTCATACCATTACTAATATCACAAACTGCCGTAAAGGTGCTTTTGACATTATGTTAGTACAAGTGATTTCATAATGATTTGGCATTTTTCCTGTTTGAACACCTTAAATCGCAAATAATCACGTAGTAGTCTCATGGATTTGCCTTAACACTTCTATTTCTGACCATATTCCTTGATAAAAAAGCAAAATAGTTACTATGTTTGTGGCTGAAACCAGGCTTAGAATAACACCTATTGGTACATGATAATACGGGGATGACGAAGTGCCTGGTTTGCGTGTTTGTTCATAACCAGACAAGATTGAATGCAATGTCAAAATTACCAGAGTTTCTGCTAAAACAAAAAATTTTCTTCGTTTTCTATATTGGCACCAACAATTCCTCACACAGTCACTAGTTCAAGTACCGTACAAGGAATATCACCAAAGTCCTCACCTACTGGCATGTGAACCACCTAACCACGGTAAGTCTGCATCGTCATTTCCTTGTAATGGCAGGAATATAGTTTAAGAGGGTAATTTCAGCCGTGATAAGTGATGTTCAAGTTGGAATGTAGTCATGATGGGTTAAGTAACTCTACCATACCGACGTGAGAAGCCAAGGAGGTAGGGCGAGTTAGGTGGCCCAGTAGTCTACGGGTTTTCATTATAATACATTGATGGAACGATTCCCGCAACCCATGTACATCATCCATGATAAATGCATGACCACCCTGACAATCTAAAACTACATAGTTGCTGTACAGAGTACCTACCTGGATTTTGAATGCAATATTGACATAGAGAATAAAGGACAAATAGTTTGATAAGGATATTCATCCTAGATGGAATTGCAGTGTCACAACTTCATCTCCCGACCACTGAGTGACCTAAGGGCCACTTCAGGGTTTTGAATACAAATACAAAGGGAAGACTAACCCAGCTCACCCTAACCTATCCCAATTACCTAACCATTCATTTACCATTATGTTGCTCGGGCTGTAATATCTCCGGGCTAAGGGAAAACATTGTTCTCTCGGCCTCTTAGGAAACAATAAGGCTGCCTGCATTTCCGCATTAATTTACCTGTTTACTTATTACTCATGCATTGAAATCGAAAATATTGAGAAATTTTGTGTTTATCAGTTTACCCATGCGTAAAAACTCCATTGGATACTGAATGATGTTGATTGGCAGTGTTAGGATAATGTGCAGGATATTCAGTAACAGGAGTGGAAAATTATTTGAAGCTAATTGAATGATATCAGGTGCGGCATTAGTAATGATTGATATATATATTTAAAGGAAAATGGGGCTATGTAAGGTAATGTTTAGTGGTTTATGGATTTTGTTAAAAGTGGTACCAATGGATTCCCTGCTCACTTACACCCTTTTTTTCCTGTAACTCCTCATACCCTCTCATGGGGAAGACCATATAATCATGGTCAGGACTTTGAAGCCGAGGGAAATCGTGGGGTAAAACTCTCCTCTATCCTCTGTACATAACATTCTATATTGTAATTGATTTATACCACTTCTGTCACAGTACATTAAATAGAACACAAGAAGGATGCCTGTGTAGTCTTGTAGATATTTGCTTGGAATGTATGCAAAAGCCACTCTAAATTACTGCAGGTAAACATCCTTTTGGTGCTTTATCAAGGCTGTAACTTAATTTACAAACATTAAAGCTCTTTATAATCTCTACAAAGCACCAAGTGACCCTGTGTTAGAGCTTGTGGCCAGCACAATGTTACATGCATCAAGACGAACCATATTTACTTTATTTTTGTTACAAACTGTAACTATACAGATGAGGAAATATTGAAGCTGGACAAAGACTTTGATAAATAGCTAGTGAGGATGGCTGCCTATGTTTATACTTATGGGACACATTTTGTATGCTGAAAGACCTGATCATTCATAAACATTTTATAATGACTTAAAAGAAAAAAAAGATAATACGTAATTTTTTTGCCCAGAAATACTCGAATACCATTGGACTTTCCAGTACTTTAGCAATGTTATTTCATACATTTCTTAGGACTAAATAGCATGCCTGTCCCTCTGTTTTCCCTTTGAACTTTATGATGGCTGGTGCCATCCACTTGATACAAAAACAAAGGTGCAAGTCCTCTGAAGTGAGGAAAATTAATGATTAAGCCTATTTAAGCTTCTCAATGAAGAAACTAGCTTTGGGAAATGGCTATTTAAGGAACTTAATCGAGGAGTTCAGGGGTTACAGTAAGGAAGGGTAATACACTTTAAAAAATATAGCCTACATAAATCTACCTTGCCAAGCTGTGAAATTTGATGTTATGTTCAATATTTTAGTTGAAATATACTAATCACACATGAAAATGCATTACTAGTGTGGTGTTCATTGTCAGGAAAGACAATGATCAGCCATCTGTTTCCCATAAGCTGATGAAAATAATGTTTGTATATTTTTATTGTCATTTTGGCTGCTGCATGAGGTTTTTAAGTCTGATGTTATTTTACAAGTGCATTACCCACAAGAAGTTTTACATTAATCTTGTACTGTATTTTCTCCTGTTTACATAACCATTATTTCCTTATTTGATATTGTTCAGTAAAATATAATGCTCCCTATGCTATGTAAGGTACCAAAAATGTAAACAGCAATATCATAAAGCTAGTTTTGATGCAGAACCTGAAAAGACTTACCACATTAGCTAATGATATACCACACATTTCATGGTTAGCATTCCAGAATAGATATTACGTTGTTTTTTAAAGTTATGTTATGCTTCACATTACGTATTATTCTTCCCTAATTTTTCCCGCTCCTTAATCCTCCTTTGTATTTAGTGTCTACTGTTGGAAGATTAGTTGCAGAAGGTTGTAAGTGTGTTTTATGATGCATTTAAGTATAGGTGATTGAAGATAAGTTCAAGTAAAAGTAAAGAATGGTTTGAAAAGTAAATAGTGAAAGTATATGTTTTGCAAAGCCTTGTAGAGTGAGAGAAGAAAGGTTATTTAGCTGTGTTATAGATAGTGGGGGAGAAGGATGAAGAGGTGACAGAGTGTAAGTATTTGAGAACAGTCTTGGTTACATATGGTGATATGGAAGGATAGAGTAGTATGGGGATGAGCCATTGACTCCCTTAATAGAATAATGAAGGGTATAGAGATGTAATTATGGAAGTGAAGAAAGAAGTAAGGGGCAGGCAGCATAGTCCTCCTGACTCTTACATGTTCAGTCAAAACAAAGACGCGAGATGAGCCGCAGTGGTCAAGAATCCAGGCTGAGGAAATGAGCTTTTTTGAGAGGAGCATGTAGTATGACCAAATGAAATGAAGAAAGTAGTGTGGGGATGTGCATGAGATTTAGTATGACAGGAAATGCAAAGGGAATGAATTGTGGAGTGATAGAGTGGGTGAAATGTATTGGTTTGGGCATGTAGAAAGAATACAAGACTGGGAGTTTTAAAAGGAGGGTATATAATAGTACAAATTAAAGTTGGTGTGAGAGGAAGAGCGAGCACTTGTGATTTGAGGAAATAAAGTTAAAGAATACTGGAGGGAGAGAAATGTGGGGAGAATGCATGGAATGGTGTATGCAAAATGCATGGAATGGTGTATGCAAGGGTGGCATATAAGGAATAGGATAAGTGGAGACTTTTGCTGTAGCCACCCTATTGAGGGGAGTTGCTTGAGGGAATGGGCATCAGAGGTATAGATAGATATGTAGGCGAGATATAGTATACTAATGAAAACCCACTCAAGTCCCTGCTTTTCTACAGAGCAAGAAATTCATACATGTTCAACAAAGACCACAAAACTACTACTATTTGACTTCTTTCTGGTAATTCTCTTTTCAAAACTCAAGTTTAGGTCTGCATCTCTGATAGCTTTGGATATCGAGTGATTTTGTTCTGTACTTATAAAGTGCTTTGAGAACATAATAACTGTTTCAGAGCATGATTTTATGATGTATTCCCTATTGAATGATAATGCAGTCAGAGATAATATAGGGTTAACAACCCATAAACACTGAGAGGCCTACACAGCTGACTGTCCTGGGAGCATTTGTGTTCATAATAGTAGAACTAATCTTTGCAGTCTTTTTTTATATTTTTTTATTGCCTGTCAACATTATGACTTTTATGGTTACTATGTGCCACCTCCCTCATTTCCCATACACGTGCAAGTAGGTGCCAACTTAGTAATGCCTCAGATTGTAACAATGGCTGACACACAGCCTTCTCCATTACTCTTCTGGGGGATCTCTGCATATATTTAAGGGCTATACTGAGGTCATATAAAGTGTATATATTCTTTACTTTTATTTCTTTTATTATATAAATTCTTTTACTTTTTAATGAGAAACTATGTTGAAATAACCATCTGGGGAGGCTAACTTGAAAATTAACAACCTACCCCCATTTTTTTTTTCATTTCCTTGGATAAGGGTCTCTTCTCCTTTGCTATCAGTCCCATGTGTTGCATTATAAAGTAACTGCAACTGAAGGCAGAATTCAGAATGGTCTTCCATATGATACTTGTCATTAGAAAACACTTATTTTTGGGTGCACTGATAGAATTTGAATTTTGGGACATGGTATCAGGATTCTGCAAATCAAGAAAAAAAGTGAAATCATCAGTATAATAATACTGTGATGGTTTGACTGTTTTCTTCAACACTGTACCAATCAGAGGTTGATACTGAAGCTTTAGCTGTAGAACTACAGGCAGGAATAAGGGGTAGACTCCACCTTTTAGAAGATTACCTAACTGGAAGGGTGCAATGAACATAGTTAATAAATGCATCACAAAGTAGGTTGGGGTTATAAGTGACATGCTGCAAGGCTGTCTTGGACACACTGCTATTCTTCATTTATGTAAATTACCTGTTTGATGGGCTGCATATGTATCTGAGCATGTTTACAGGTAAATACCAAGGTCATGAAAGGATAAAGATTGACAGTGAATGCATAATCCCACAGGGGCACTAGTACAAACTTCAAAGTATGCCAGATAAATGATGATGAAATTCTGTCCACATGAGTGCAAGGTAATGAGTTATGGGACAGAGCAAAAGAAGGCCTCAGTATGATTGTTGATGATCAGGAAATGAAGTACTTGAATCTGTTTATGGAGAAACATAGGGGTTTACATTGAGCCTTATTTGGTACAAGAGTTACTCATTAGGAGAACTGTGTAAGAGGCAAATTGTCTTCTGGTGAATGTAAGAATAACATTCATGTAACCAAAACTGGTCATCTTACTTAAAGAAGTACAGAGATCTGATTGGTAAGGTAATAGGAGAGTAGCTAAGGTGGTATAATTGGTAAAAAAAAAAAAAACTATCTTCCCAGATGGGTTCATTGAATTTCAAAATGATCAGCACAACTTGTGTTGTCTCAGTAGGGTTGGTAAGCATTATTGTGAGGCATACTTCCTATTAAAAATGGTAGTCCCTTTTTGAAGTTATTTCCATCAAATTATGAAGCCAGTATAGTACTTATTATGGTAAATGACAGGAAATGTCTTTAGCAATTGTTATGTTTCATTATGAAAGCAGGGCTACCAATGTGAGGCCAGCTAAATGGGCTTTTCTCAGAATCTTGTCATTATAATGTAATCATTTAAAACTTAATTACAGGACTTTATGACCTCCCCCCAAACATGAAAAGTACTCCTTACACTGAGGTTTTCAAGCAAAGCTGTTAACTTCAAAAATAGCAAAAATTGCAGGTAATACTTCAGGATATTTTACAGCTGCTCCCCCCCAAAAAAAGAAAAATAGATGAATAAAACCAAAATATAACAATTAAGAAATCTTATCATGTTTCCCTGAGCTGAGAAATACTTGGTAAATACAAAGCAAATAATCATTAAATGTAATCATTTATAGACATAATTACTGACCTTAATTAACCCCAAAACAACATTTCCACCAGAGAATTTATTCAGTGTGCAAAATAATACTACTACTGAGGTCTTCAAGAAAATCTGATAATTGCAGGTAATAGGTCTGTGTAATTTTTAGCTCAAAAAATGTTCACTTCAGAATTGAAATATTGCTTAATGAAATGCCTCTATACTTGAAAGAATCATGGAGAATTTCTCAATGATTCCGAGAGCTAACAGATATTCACGATGTGAAGCAAAACATCATTAAAATGTGATCATTTAAAGACAGTTTCAGAACATAGTGTCCTGCAAAACAGTATTTTAAATCCAGATTCTTATTCAGCATGAAAAATAGTCCTCATGCTGAGGCTTTCAAGCAAATATATTGAACTCGGCAAAATAGGAAAATTACAAGCAGTAGTTCAGTTTTTGTTTTATTCTTGAATTATTACAATTAAACACTAATATATTTTAAATAATCTAAGAAAATATCTCATACTGTATCGTTGAGCTGTCAGATACTAAATGTTAAGCTAAAGATCATTGTATTGTAATTAAGACTTTATTAGAGAATTTAATGACCACCCCAGAACAATATTTCGGACCCTGTTTTGTGTTCATCATGAAAAATAGTCCTAATACCAAGGTTTTCAAGCAAATGACCTCAGTAAAGTAGCAAAAATTTCAGGTAATACTTCACGATAATTTTAAGCCCTGGAAACTTTTTGTTTAAAATTGAAATATATATATACTTATGTATAGTTTGAGTTTTTAATACCAAACTTATGTATAGTTTGAGTTTTTGATATCAACTTTTTAGGCAGGAAATTGGGGTTGACTTATACATGGATAATCAGGGGAACAAATTTAAAAAAATATTTTGGTGCTTCAGATTTTAGACATGAGTGTAGGTATATTTATGCTACTGAATAAGAATATGACCTTCATTTCCTTGTAGCTGCTCTAGTTTTTGAGATAAAGCACTTTTCAATAAATATACCTCATGAGCATAGATAGTTCTAAGCAGAGCTTAAAATGTGTGCTTTTACACAATGGCAACAAATATGGATAATTCCCAATTGGTCACTCAACTAACATGGCTGAACAGCAGGAAACAATCGCCCTGGTCTTACAGAAGATTTCATACCACAAACACCAGTGGCTAATTTATGTGGATCTTAAGATGGCGACTTTTCTCCTGGGTCAGCAGAGTGGATACACTAAGTATCCCTGTTTTATCTTTCTCTGGGTGAGAAAACAGTGGCCTTTAAGAGAAAACATGGTGGTTGGAGAAAAGAACGTAATCACGGAGCCCTTGGTTGACAGAGATAAGATCATTTTACCACCACTGCACATGAAACTAGGTTTAATGAAACAGTTTATAAAGGCTTTGAACAAAGAAGGGGGACTGCTTTGACTTCATGTGCAGAAAAGTTCCAGTGCTGAGCATGGAGAAGCTGAAGGCAGGTATTTTCAATGGGCCGCAAATCAGGGAACTAATGAAAGACCCACATTTCCAAGATTCAGTGACCAATGCTGAGGCAGATGCATGGTCTTTGTTCACTCTGGTTGTAAGGAATTTTCTTGGGAACCATAAAGCAGATAACTCTTCTGAACTAGTGGAGAACATGTTCTCTTCTTTCTGTCAACTTGGCTGTAAAACGAGCCTCAAAATGCATTACCTACACAGCCACTTGGATCATTTCCCAATCTTGGTGACCTAAGTGAGGAACAGGGCGAACGATTCCACCAAGATTTAAGAACCATAGAAGAAAGATACCGGGGACACTGGGATACCCATATGATGGTAGATTACTGCTAGGCCATTCTATGTAACTGTCCTAGGGCAGCTTACTGCAAGAAGTCTTTGAAACAATGAGATCGAGTAAATGAAAATTGTATCAATGATATATAACTGTCTATGTTTGTTTCACCATTATCTGATTCTGTGGATGTAATTTACTGATAAATAAACAAATTCTACTTGTATGAAGCCATTTTTTTTTTTTTTTATCAAAAAGGCAACAATTAATGATTTGTTGTCATCAATCCTTGTTCCCAATCGGTTGTATGGATAGCAATTAGGGGTATATCTCGATAACCAGAGCCGATTGAGAAAAACTGACGGCATATTTAGAATCAGCAACCATAATTTACCAAAAGAACAAGTCTAATATCTCAGGCACCAAATTCTGTGTAACCCTGTGATATATTATAATAGTTTTGTTAGGTTGAAATCCGTACATGATAGGAAGGGGAAGGAGCTAGATGATACTTTTTTTTTTAATAGTTTTCAGTTAAAAACTGTTACATCACAAGTATATTTTACTTCAACTGGGCCTGAATGAATATATTGTCTTTCATCATTTCTCATCCATGTATAACTGGATATTCATGTGCTGAAAAGAGGTGTTTGCATGGAATGAAAACCCCCTCTCAGCACAGACATCCACAAAATAACTTACATTCTCCTCTACTCCAGGTACTCCCCATTTACCAACTATCCCGCCAGTTTCATCACATCCAATTTTCGCATACGTACCACCCATCACAACCATGTTTCTCTTGTTCTCAAAACCATGTATAGTCATTCAAATTTCTCTCGAAATGCTTCATTTCATCCTTACCTTGCACAGTCTTCATATTCACAGGCACAGATACACATATGCATACTTCACAATAACAATCTTTCCTTTCACTCACACTATTCTCGATGTATTCCAACCATGATCTGTAGCACCCTCCCACACTCCCAGTGATAGCAGAATTGCACATCCTTCTTTCCCTCATACCTGATAATTTTGATTAATTTCCATCCATACTGCTCCTCCTTCCATGCTGTGCCATGGCTTGCATTCATCATTTCCATTTTCACTACATGCACCCTCCCCAAGGATATGCTTTAACTCAGTCCCCAAGCACATCCAAGCTATAACTTTTCAACTTCTCAAGCTCCATACTTTTAAAAACTTTCATCAGTCATCTCAGCCATCATCCTTAATCGCTTGTCTCTTGGCATAACAGGCTTCATAGCCTTTTGCTTCATCTTTGAAATGCCATTGGTAAAGGGCAACTCCATTTCAGTGTTACCCAGAGGCAGCGAGGCTCCCAAATTGTCGCAAAAAACTAAAAACTTAGCGCATCTCAAGTGTTTGTATTTAAAAGGAAAACTATTACTACTATTGCCCTGAAGGAGTTTGGCAATGCCTCCCTCTTTAGTCCTACCCCAAAGGGTGTAATAACGAGGTTACCATGAGGTGGGGTGAGACTTGGATACTCTAGAAAACTAGAGTATACTGAAATTCAAAACTTGGCAATTTGGAGCTTACCAGAGTAGCACCACCTCCTAACCTCATTGGTTAACAATACTGCCACTGCACAATCCACACCTCCACACACATCTGCCCTCCCCTAACGTATATAATGCTGACAAAACTCGTACAGTGTACACTGAAATAACCTAACAATCCCTAAACACTCAACCTCTCAACTTGGTTGAACTCCAACCATCCAGACATACACCTATCAGAAACTATACTCCTTAGACAAACACAAGTTAAATTGTCTTGCTTACACTCTGGACATCACCCATCAATACAACCATATAAACACCATTTCCACATATCCAAAGACTCTTTAGCATATCCCAAGACCCTTCATGTCTATGATGCAACTATCACAGTGAAGACACTGAATGCTTACAGTATAGTTATTTAATTATGATGATAATCTCACTTTGATCGGATTATGTTTAAAAATATGTAGGGGAATGCATCTGTCTATTTCTGTTTATCAGTCTCTTTTCCCACTTGATGAAATTTTCCGTTTTTGCATAGAAACTTTTATACAACATATATATTTGAAGTGATAATGGCTAAGCCAAATTATTTTTCTTTGTGTGTGTGTGTAGATGTGCATGTGTTTGGGGAGGGGGCTGGATTGTTAATGTTCAAGGTTACTGCGACTTGTAAAGCGGTTCCCTTATAGTAATTTTTTACCTTAGTGAGTGTAATATTTACCATTCATAATACTTTTGTTTTGAAGATGAAATACTAGCAGATATCTATATTACCATTGATGGAGCATGATTTCATGTTTAATCTGATTATGTATCAAGTTTACCCAGAGAAAGCAAAAAATGCCTTGAAGAGCTATGATTTTAACTAGCTCAATAGTAGGGGTGAAAAAATCATTAATTAACAAAAGGGCCTAGTCAGATGCTGACCAACTTTGCCAAGCTTGTATAGAGGTATATGTAAATTCCTCTTATTGTTTTAAGGATGATGTTATCAGTCTTGTGAACAGTAGTACCAAACAGCCGTAAAATGTAAAAATGCTGAATCTAATTGGATGATTGAAAAGTCGAGATTGAAAATGGAAAAAGACTGCTGGCTAGTGAATCTATAGTGTTTACAGAAGTATGGAAAAGCGTTTATGCACTTTACAGAGTGCCCGAGATATTGCACCTGACAAAATTCTTGCAGTTTTCCTTGTATTAAGGTAGAGGGAGTGAAAGTGATGGCAAGAATTATAGAGGAATAAGTTGTCTTGGCATAGTTGGTAAGTTATGAAGTATGATAGTGATTGTTATGAAAGGACAAGTGAACTAACCCCTTATTGGTGAAGAAAAAGTTAGATGTTGAAAGAAAAAGGGGTGTATAGAAGAGATCTCACACTTAGGTGACTGAGCTTTGATTAATGTATAGTATGAAGGAATATGATGCAGAGAGTGAATGTGGGTAAAAGTAAGATGCGAGTTTTGAAAGGGATGGGAGGTCAGAGTGTAATATCACTGGAAACTGATTATGTTAAGGTATTTTCAATGAAAAAAGTTGAGATTGGAGTCATGTAAGGGAATTAGAGATTGAAAGTGGCTCTAGAAGCTGTGCTGAATTAAAAAATATAAATCTAAGCAAGTGCAAGAAGCTTGAATGGTGATACTTATTCCAGCACTTATAAATGAAAATGAAACCCATGTGTATATAGGCCATGATAAGTAAGAAATTAGGAGCAGTAGAAATGGGTAACTTACTTAGTATACATGGAATTAGAAGGATAAATGGAATGAAGATGTGTGGTGTTAAGAAACCTTTAGATAAACAAATTGATAAATGAAATTTAGGATGTTATGGTCTTGAAGAATGTATAGTAGATGATAGGTTGGTCAGGAAGATATATAATAGTATAGTTTAACTGAGAGTACAAGGAGAGGTAGACCATAGAGGAGATGGAAAAATGCCTCTATTTATTTGTGCAAGTGATTTTTTGAGGAGTTGGGATTGAATGCAGTGGAAGCATTTTATGTATAGAGGTGATGTAAATGATGTTTGGCATTCTTGATGAATCAGCTTGGTGTGTAATGAGAAAAGCAAGAAGCTCTTACATAAGTGTAGAAGGTTATGTTTTAACACATTGTGCCAGGGGTGAGGATGTATTTGAGTGATCCAAGAGATTTTATGGACTTCATCCACTTTGGGGAGTTAGGAATATAGCTAGTGATGGTAGATATATTGATAGATAAATTTTTTATTGGAACTGTGATCAGTTTATTATTTTGGGTCCACTGAGTTAGTTTCATGTTCTTTAATTGATAGAATGACTAACGGCTTCCTGCCACTTCAGCTTAAGTGGCATCCATTTGTTGAATCATGAGTAGCAAATTCTGATTTATTTTTCTTCCTTTTTCAGGAGGCGGCAGGAGAGCCGTTTGTCAGGAGGGTTGTCATTTCTGGATTATTTTGGTAAAGGCACTGTGGGGCATTCATATTATTTTTCTTTAAAAGACGAGGAAGTGAATGTTGTCAGAAACTTGACTATGGATCGATGGTATTGGTGTGACTCAAGTCTGACATCAGGTGAAGCAGTTAGTACAACAGCGAATGGAATCCGATTGTATGATGGTGAGAAGAGAACTGGCTATGATGATGGACGTCTGACATTAACAGGTCAACGACTGCTGTGGCGGCATGAAAGTCAATCATCTTCACTAGGGTTACATCTTAGTCTGGTCGTGCTAGTGGAGGAGGAAGCAGGTGGTTTTACTTCAAGTCCAAAGCTAGTTCTTCACTTGGCTCAGCCATCCAGTCAACCAGCAGGTCCTGTTGCTTCTAGTTTTAGTTCTTACATAAAATTGTCATTTAGGCAAGGTGGATGTAGCTGCTTTCATCAAGCATTACAGAAGGCTATTGGGGATCGTGAGTGGGAAAAGGTGGCAGTGCCATCACTTCCATCCAGCCATGGAAAGCAATCTAAAGGAAAGACAATCCATACAGGGATCCTGGGTATTGAACGTGCCATTCAAGCAAAACAAGAGGAGACAAATCAGAACATAAGTCGTGCCTTTGAAGATCTCAAGAATCTTATGAGCCTTGCTAAGGACATGGTATCTCTCTCTAAAAGTATCTCAAACAAAATCAAAGAACATTCTGGAGAAGTATCATCAGATGATACTACACAGTTCAGGTCATACCTCCTTAGTCTTGGCATTGATGACCCAGTTACACGAGAAACTTATGGGTCAGCAACAGAATACCATCATCACCTTGCCAAAGAAATTTTCCAGGCTTTAGAAGACCCTGTGAAAGAAGCAGGTGGTGTAATGCTTCTTTCAGAGGTCTACTGTCGTATTAATCGTGCTAGAGGACTTCAGCTTTTATCTCCAGAGGATGTCATGCATGCTTGTCAGGTGATGAAGAAATTAGGTTTTCCACTAAATCTTCATACATTTGAATCTGGTGTTCAGGTGGTTCAGACAGCTGGACTTGATCAGGAGAAGGTAGTGCAAGCAACAGTTGAAGTATTGAAAGGTCGTGAGTTTGATGGAGTATCAGCTGGAGACCTGGCAAGGGAATGTGGTATGCCTCTTCTCTTAGCTCAGGAAAGACTTTTACAGGCAGAACGTTGTGCAGAAGCAGTGAGGGATGAATCCAGTGAAGGGTTACGATTTTTCCCGAATCTCTTTTTTACACGTTCTTAGACAAGTCATTTGTATATTATGATATGTTATAATACTTACGTAACTTAAGATGAAATTAGAGTAACCTCGCATGGAGAACTATACCTACATCTTGAAAGCCCATTGCCTGAAAAGAAATTTTAGTATTTTGAAAATTGTTCATTTGTACAGTACAGTATATCTTTCATGCAGTGTGGTCCCACATTTGATGAATGATAAATGCCTTATTGATATTGTGGGTTGATTTTATGGGAGGAAAATGATGCCTTAAGTCTTGTTTACTGAATACCTCTTGTTTATATAATACTTAAGATAAATTTGTTAATTAGTTAAAGTTTGAAGCTTTCAAGAGTGTATATCATTTTAAAAGTATTGGAAAAAAGTACACACCGATGGTGGAAGAATGTGTAGAATAAGAGTGTATAATATTTTTTTATGTATGGTTATCATGAAGAAATAGCATATGCATGGATTTTCTTTGAATGAAACAAAATTGTGTAATTCCTGTAGAAACAGCCATAACACTGTCAAGTATTGAGATAGAATTTACAACTCACTGTCTCAAAAGTGTGAAATAAAGTAAGCATTCAGTTTCAAAACTTGGAAACGGGTATTATTTTCAAAATTTAAGATATTTTCCTAAATCCCACTCACTTGTCTGTTAGCAGTTGATGAAAAAATCAACACTGTATGTTAAGAAGTAGCTGGGGAGGATGAATTTTTTGTAATTTGCATTCATGTTATTTGCAGTTTAGAGTCTGTTGTACAAGAAATTATTGAAAAGAACATTGATTCTCAGATTGTGCAAAGCATTAGAAACCTCAGTGTAATCATGTACAATATGGTAACCCTCCCCATTTGTGAATATGCAGGCACCATTGAATATTGCATGCTCTTTATTGTAAATTAATCCTGTTTGGTTATATAGAATATTACATAATATTACTGCATCATATTTTGGGAATTCAGTAATAAATTTTGGTACTGCCATATTAAGACAATTATTTTTCTTTAAACCTTTCTGTTAGTCTTTTCATGTAAAGCTTGTAGCATGATATTTATATAAATTAGGATGGCAGTTACCCATCTTGAATATGATCATCACCTCTGCAATATGTACTGATTATGTCTTAGGGGTTTTGTATGGCTTCAGTAGTATACTACTTATTTTCTTTCAATTTGTTGATAGGCAAACTCCCAAACCCCTCTCAGTACCAGGGACATTTCCTCTTTTGTAATGATCTCATCCCATATTGACTATGTAACAATTCTGAACAGCTAAACCCTTTCTACATGTTAGCTCCACATTTTTCCCTTATAAAAAGGCTATATCACTGGTACCATGCTTCAACTTCTCAGTTACAAGGTAAGGTGCTTCTGAACACTACCAGTAGGTTTGAAGATTGGCATTTAAGAATTGTTCTCGACATCTGAGTTGCTGTTAATTGTATGTGAAGATAATGGACCATATCTCAGCAAATGCAATAATCTTCCCAACTTTTTTACTCTATATTGCTAAAGGCTGTGTTCTATACAAGGTCATTACCGGCAAATTTTCCTTTGTTTTTCAAATTATAATTGTTGTTTAAACTTAATTCTGCTGCCTTATACATTTACGTTTAAGAGGTGCATGAAGACTCATAAAATAACATAGTAACAGAAAAGAAATAAACAGCTAAACAGTGCATGTAAACTGTATTATGTAAGAGGTGTCTGTAAGTAGAGTGAGAGGTACTCCTTGGGAAATATCTGGGGTAGATTCGGTGCACACCCTCACATATTGAAGAAAGCTGTATTTTGACTTTCTTTTCCTGGACCAAACCACTGATTGGCAGGGCCAATTTCTCAGCTCAAATGATTTGGACTTGCCTCAGCCAGTCAATGATGGTCACTGGGTGGTACATATACTAGAACATATCTCCCTCACACTAGATCACAGGTCTTGGTGCCAACCCACAGCAACCATGAAATGGCCGAGAGAAGATTTTTCAGTAAAACAGTATGGCTGGGGAGGGTTTAAAGAAGAAAGAAAAATCTGCTCTCACACACTCTCTTGGAGATAAAAGATTTTGTGAAACTCAAAACCTAAAGTTGATTCCTCTGTTATCAGTCTGAGGTAAATGAAAGTATACCCATTGAAGAAGGAAGCTTAGTGAAAAGGTTTTTCAGGAAGCTACTAACTAGAGCTACATTTTAATTACTTTCATTGATGATTTAGTAGAGAACTGAAAACCGACTTCAGGAGGAATTCCTAAGGCCACACAGGGAAAATTCACATCTAAACTAAAGTACTGTTTCAAAAAGGTGTAAGAACATCAGAGCCCATCTTTTGTGATTTTTGCAAAGGGAAGATTCCTGAGAAAGGCCAAGGTAGAGGCCACCTTCCTCATGCTATGTGCTCTAGTGTAAAGGCCAGGTTGAGCCAGTAATTCTCATTTTGATCCATGTTGATATATTTCTCACTGAGGGGGATTTCAAGGTTCTGGGATGCTAATCGACCCACCTTAATCAATCTCCCTTACAACGGTTATGGCCAGACAAAGCAGACAGTGCTTGGTCTATAAAGATTGGTGTTTGACGATGGGAATCAAGTGTGATGTTGGGATTTAAATAACTTTTTAAGTATTGGCACTTGATTAGGTGGATTGTCTCCACAAAACATGTGCCACATGTATTGAAAAGTTACATTGAATGAAATTGTATGAACTACTGAAGTACGATTTCACCATATATATATATATATATATATATATATATATATAAACAACCCCCTCCCCCCAAATGTGCGCGAGGTAGCGCTAGGAAAAGACAACAAAGGCCACATTCGTTCACACTCAGTCTCTAGCTGTCATGTAATAATGCACCGAAACCACAGCTCCCTTTCCACATCCAGGCCCCACAGAACTTTCCATGGTTTACCCCAGACACTTCACATGCCCTGGTTCAATCCATTTACAGCACATCGACCCCGGTATACCACATCGTTCCAACTCACTCTATTCCTTGCACGCCTTTCACCCTCCTGCATGTTCAGGCCCCGATCACTCAAAATCTTTTTCACTCCATCTTTCCACCTCCAATTTGGTCTCCCACTTCTCCTCGTTCCCTCCACCTCTGACACATATATCCTTTTGGTCAATCTTTCCTCACTCATTCTCTCCATGTGACCAAACCAATTGAAAACATCCTCTTCTGCTCTCTCAACCACACCCTTTTTATTACCACACATCTCTCTTACCCTATTATTACTTACTCAATCAAACCATCTCACACCACATATTGTCCTCAAACATCTCATTTCCAGCACATCCACCGTCCTCCGCACAACATTATCCATAGCCCACGCCTCGCAAACATATAACGTTGTTGGAACCACTATTCCTTCAAACATACCCATTTTTGCTCTCCGAAATAACGTTCTCGCCTTCCATACATTCTTCAGTGCTCCCAGAACCTTCGCCCCCTCCCCCACCCTGTGACTCACTTCCGCTTCCATGGTTCCATCCACTGCTAAATCCACTCCCAGATATCTAAACCACTTCACTTCCTTCAGTTTTTCTCCATTCAAACTTACCTCCTAATTGACTTGTCCCTCAATGCTACTGAACCTAATAACCTTGCTCTTATTCACATGTACTCTCGGCTTTCTTCTTTCACACACTTTACCAAACTCAGTCACCATATGTGTGGGGTGGCGACGGATGGATGAGGGCAGCAAGTATGAATATGTACATGTGTATATATGTAAATGTCTGTGTATGTATATTTATGTATACGTTGAAATGTATAGGTATGTATATGTGCGTATGTGGGCGTGTATGTATATATGTGTATTTGGGTGGGTTGGGCCATTCTTTAGTCTGTTTCCTTGCGCTACTTCGCTAACGCGGGAGACGGCGATAGGATGTAATACATAGTTTTATATATATATATATATATATATATATATATATATATATATATATATATATATATATATATATATATATATATCCACTAATCCCCAACGATGATTCAGGGATAAATGATATCTTGCTTCTGTAAGATGTTCATGGTTCACTAAACGCACTAAATCGTCCAGGTATGTTTGTGTACCAAGGGGCTACATCAAAATTAGCGGCTCTAGAGCAACAGCCATCCACAGGAGGGGATGAAAGCCTTTATGCCAGAAACCTAACTAGATGGGTTTAAACAACTTAACAGTCCGTTCCCGTCTCGTGTCCTTAAGGACTTTAAGGATATGGCTTGATCCTACGGGGGGGGGGGGGGGGTAGCTACTTTGTGATTTTTAGAGGTATTGAACACCGGACGCGCACAAAACTTACAGAACAAACAGATTGAATATGAACGTACCGGTACGTCCACAAAGAGGGTAGTGACCAAGCCTAGAAAAATCTAGTTCTAACCGTTACAGCTAACCCCACAGAGGCTAAACTTGACCAGTCCAGTAAAGGGAGTTAAGACGATCTCGACCATATGTGGCGAACAAACACAGGGACATACACCACAGAGGTTCCCGGAAGAAAGCTCATCTGTCTAAACCTGTTAACGGAAACGCTTTCGATCTGCTAGAAATAGTTTATTGGATACTCAGTTCCAGGGGGCAGGTCTGCTCTCCACTTTAACAATGTACTTTGGTCGAGATATGGGGCTGCCTATGGCCAAAAATGAACTCGTCCCACCGTGACTAGACCGGATGATTTTCGTTCATAAAAAAAAAAAAGTACGGTACCAAAGCTCCTCCTCCTAGCCCCAAAATTATGTGGGGTATTTACCCATCGAACGTCAACCAAAGTCAACGAGACGAGACCTAGAGCAAAGCAGCGTGACCGGTTAACGCCCACTCCTGGGTAGAACCAGGGTCGCTAACACGATGCAGGTCTAGTCCCAACTATCTAATATGGGGCCCATACACTTATAAGTCTGTCACGAAACTAGACTTCAAATGCAAGCCAACACTGCTCATGATTAAGCGACAGAAACAGGAGACTAGGAGGAACAACGAGTGCAAAACAAACCTAACCCAACCGACGAACCTTTACAACGCAAAATAACGAAGTAAAACAATCCTCCATAATACGAGCCACTCGACGCAATTAATTACGTACATAAAACTATGAGAGAGAGGGAGTCGGGAGGAGGATGGGTACATGTCAGATTCCATCCTGTCAACACTTTAACCTAATTTTTTTTTCAGTATTAGCTTTTTAAATACAATAGTACAAAAATTATATGATACAACCAGTTCTTACACTCATACACACTCAGAAAAAAAAACTCGCGGCTACAGTGCATGGTGACGGGTTGCGGCGCAGAGTTAGAACATCCGAGTAGATGTGTGTGTTGGTCGCGAACCCAAGTGTGAAGGAGGATGTTGTAGCTGGAGCAGTCTAGTTAGGCGACACATAATGGTTGCAATGATGGGCTGAGGAGAGTCCGAATCATTAGAGAGAAGCAGTGGTTTCAACGAAGTGGGAACAGCATTATGGCATTACTTGAAGGTCTAAAGTGAATCAGACTGATATTCAACAAAGAAGTATATATAATTTAGCTCACGGACTAAGTGCAGAGATAAAAAGAAATAAACACGGGCAAGGATTTTTCTTATACATATTATTATAATTACCCCAGGAACTGGAAGAAAGACTCCTGGTATCTAGGACCTCTTGCTAAAGGGTTCTGCAGCCCAGGGCTGTGTTATTTCCAATAGCAGGGACATGTAGACTCCGTACAGAGATGTAACCCAACAACCACACCAAGATAAAGCTAGTTACACTCCTCCCCAACCATCGTTTAACCATCCCAGTAAAGGGAGCAAGAACGATATCAAACACAATGGGCGTACACCACAGCCAGAGGTACCCCGGGAGAAAGCTGTTTAACGGATTCCTTTCGCCCTGTCTGGAACAACTCGGATAATTTATTCATACGAACAGGTCCGTCCCTTAGTAAATTATGGTACACACCTCCTTCCACTTCCAAAAATTAGTAGTTTGCGCACCAAATATTAATAGAGGTCAATGGGACAATCGAGAAAAAGAAGTCTAACCAGTTAACGCCTGTGCATAGTTATAATGAAACGCGAAGTTGGTTTAATCAGTCGATGCTGTGCCAGTTTTAAAGAAGTGGACTAAATTTGATAACAGGCCTTGCAACTACATTACATCATCCAGCTGCTACCAAAAAAATCACCTGAATCAAACACCTCCCCGTGCATTTATCCAAATATTCACATATTTAAGACCAATTTGTAACCTTGGCTCATTTTCATTAATTTTCAGTCAGTGATCATACGAATTCGTGTATTATCTATGCATCATTTTTGAAGTAGAGAGATGGGGAGTAGATCAGCATGGTTATGTGACAGGAACTACCACCTGCTAGATTTTGACCAAAACACCCTGACGGCCCGCTGGGGTTGTTACATCAGCTACTTCAACTAACCCCGTTGCAGATTGGGCCTAGATCTTTGGAGTGAATGGATGGAACTTTTTTTTTATCATCCTTAATTTCTTAGATATATCGTTTAGAATTTGTTTTAAATTTTCAAATATGAAATCTTTGGTTCATAATTAGTTTGGATATATGCCACGTCTGATGATTTATAAGACCTTATCCATATATTGCAGTGTATGGACCTTTTATGACTTATTTGGAAGCAGCTATAATCACTCTTCACAAGTATTAGGGGGGTCTCTGGCAGCTGCCATGAAAGAAAACCCAAAAAATGATTCAACCACCAACCCCGCTCTCCCCTACACAACTCAGGGTCGAATCACTAGTGTGGAAACCACACTTCCAACGTAACTCTTCCACTTGGGGCTCTCACGCACGACGGTGGTGTGGGGGAACAGCAGACCCAATACACCCAGTGGAATTTAAGAACTATCACCCCACAAAATAACGAAGGAAAGCAATGTTCCAAAACACTATTCCACCAAACAATAATTTTTGTATAAATAGGAAGTGGGGGGGGGGGGGTTGTGAGGGCGAGGGAACCTATTCAAACATTGTTCCATCATCAAAACACAACTGATCTTTTTCGTCTTCCTCTTGTAATGTACAACACAATACAAATAAGGTACAGCAAACAGTTAAATCAAAACAAGGACAACAATATTATAAAGATATTAATCCTGGTCCAGTAGAGGTGCCAAAGGTCTAGGAAAATAACTTAGCACATTTGAATGCAGTATTGTTACTTGGACTTTAATGATTATAGTCCAAACATATGATATAAACGAAGTACCCACATGTTGCACCATAACTTACTGCATATTTACCATTACCAGTCATCGTTGAGGAAAACTAATGAAAGCAATCGTTTTAGTAAATCGATATTCCAAGTGAATATATTACTGCCAGTACGAAAATGAGTTTCTTCTCGAACCATGTGATATGTTGACTCCCTAGTATGTTAGTTTTAATTTCTTTTAGGCACCAGATCAATTCGTGACACCGAGCATAAAAACATTAATATCATAAATTCTACTTACTCAAATAATGCTTCATTGTACTTGTCACCGAGGGTCTGGTTCTACGTCGTTTATTGGAAGAATCTACTCCTGTCCTGGAGTCCTCTGCAACTTGAATGTACACCGAGCAGGCTTCCGTTGCATCAGGAATGCTCGTGTTGTTTTAACCATAATTTCTTACACCCGCTTCATGAGAATTCTTCATCTCGGTCTATTTATATTCGCTGTCGTAATGAAACAGAAAAAATCCTCAAGGATGAATGGAGATTCCCGAGAGGCGCAGTGCACTACACTCTTGAGTTGTGCTGTGCTCCAGCCGACGTCAAACCTAATCAGTGTGACTGTGAGGGAAGTATGTATAAGGGAATGGAGCTTAATATGGCGTCACTTGGTGGCTGTCACTGATTGGCTTAGGAGAGTTCAATTAGCCCGAGCCAAGGAATGGTAGCTCGGACCCGGAAGGACGATTCGAAATGCTTTCATCACTTCTTTCTTAAGGTCTAAAATGAATCAGACTCGGAAATATCCAGCAAAGTATCATTTTCACGTACGGTATGACCTCAGGGCATAGAAAAAAAAATAGGTTTTCCCCCTCCTCAATGCTAGATGGAGCAATATCATTTTGAATAGTATATGGCATGGCATTGTGTTAAAATGAGAATATTTTTTTTTTTTTTTTACCCATTTGAGGGTGGGAATACAAAACTCACGTGTGGGGATCATCTGATTGTGATGCTAGTCGCTTAGCCAACTTATACTGCTTACCATATGCCTGCTGTCTTGAGTCATGGAGACAGTCGAGTAAACTGCTTATAAACCTACTTGTCTTTGTTCCTCTCTCTGCGTTAGTGATTCCTTACCGTCTGTTACTTTTGCTGAAGGGACTTTTTCATTAAGATGGGATACTGGTTTTTGAGTACTCTGGTAGTGCAGTTGTGCGTCCTTGGTGGAAATGAGCATCTTTCTCTTCCTTCACTAAAGCAGAGCACTCTGGTTTAGGTGAGGGTAGACCTCTTTGTCTGTTTTTCCTCCCCATTGTCAGAATTGGATTAGATCATAAAATTTAGGCTTATAAGCGAAGCACTGGAGCATCTAAGGCTATTCAGCACTCTTATTCCTGATGTTAGGGGATTGGGAGTTGTTTTTCTACTTGATGAAGCTGTCTGGTCCAACCACTAAATCCTGAGTTGAAGGTGACCCCTTACCTGCCATTACTGTGCTTAATGCTGGGAGGCTTCCCAAAGGGTTTATAGTATTGGATTTAACACTGTCCTTACCTTTGGTTGTGGAATACTTACCTTTGGTGGCAGAATACTTACCATTGGTGGCAGATTACTATCAAGGCATGAAAAAACCATTTTTCGTTTCTTAGTCTTGCCCCAAGCAAAGTGATCTTTTTGGCCTAAGTGATGAAGACCCTCATGTCTTGTTAGTTTCTGCCTTCCTCCATGGTGAAGTGTAGGAAGGTGTACTTGCTCTTGACAAGTTCACTCACAGAAAGTCTTGAATTAGTTATCAGCTTATACTGTATATGGTTTTAGGAAGGAAGGATGATACAAAGGGTATCTGGAGCACTGCATAAACTAGGGCAAAGGGAAAGTGTAGCATGAAGAAAATGAGTTACAGATAGATAGATCACCAGCTTCATGTTCTTCAGTTTCACATTTATGAATTCCCTCTTGGCAGGTATCTCAAAAATAATAGGAAGGATTGTAGTCTCACTTTCATCGAAAAATGAGCATCAGAGTGCTGTTATATAAAAAAGAAATATTGAGAATCATCTCTGTACAGTTCTCCGCTTATTTTTACATCAAAAATTGTTAGGGCTAAACTGTTGGAAAGTAGAAAACAGCAAAATGTTATCATACTGTGTACATATTACTTTCCAAAATCAACATATTACTTTCCAAAATCAGGAACAGAGTAAGGAGCAAAGTGAGGAATTTTCCCTCTTAAGGCTCTATCATCTGTTCTTAACACTACCTTTCTTACATGGGAAATGACAAGCATGAAAGAAAAAAAAGAATATATATATATATATATATGTATGTATATATATTATTTATCCCTGGGGATAGGAGAAAAAGAACACTTCCGACGTATTCCCTGTGTATCATAGAAGGCAGCTAAAAGGGGAGGGAGCAGGGGGCTGGAAATCCTCCCCTCCAGATTTTTTAATTTTCCAAAAGGAGGAACAGGGAAGGGGCCAAGTGAGGATATTCCCTCTAAGGCTCAGTCCTCTCTTCTTAATGCTACATCGCTAATGTGGGAAACGACGAATATGCATGTATGAAAATGATTTATTTATTATACTTGATCGCCATTTTCTGTGTTATTGAGGTAGCACCAGAAAACAGACAAAGAAAGACCCATCCACACATATATACATACACACAGCAGCGGGCTGGAAATCCTCCCCTCCTGTTTTTCATTTTCCAAAAGAAGGGGGCCAAGTGAGGATATTCCCTCTTAGGCTTAGTCCTCTGTTCTTAACGCTACCTCGCTAATGCGGGAAATGGCGGATAGTATGAAAAAATATATATATATATATATATATATATATATATATATATATATATATATATATATATATATATATATATCCCTGGGGATAGGGGATTAAGAATACTTCCCACGTATTCCCTGCGTGTCGTAGAAGGCGACTAAAAGGGGAGGGAGCGGGGGGCTGGAAATCCTCCCCTCTCGTTTTTTTTTCTTTAATTTTCCAAAAGAAGGAACAGAGGGGGCCAGGTGAGGATATTCCAAAAAAGGCCCAGTCCTCTGTTCTTAACGCTACCTCGCTAACGTGGGAAGTGGCAAATAGTTTAAAAGAAAAAGATATATATATATATATGTGTATATATATATATATATATATATATATATATATATATATATATATATATATATATATATATATATGTACGTGTAGGAAGAGAGGAGAGTGATTGGTTCTCAGTGAATGTAGGTTTGCGGCAGGGGTGTGTGATGTCTCCATGGTTGTTTAATTTGTTTATGGATGGGGTTGTTAGGGAGGTGAATGCAAGAGTTTTGGAAAGAGGGGCAAGTATGAAGTCTGTTGTGGATGAGAGAGCTTGGGAAGTGAGTCAGTTGTTGTTCGCTGATGATACAGCGCTGGTGGCTGATTCATGTGAGAAACTGCAGAAGCTGGTGACTGACTTTGGTAAAGTGTGTGAAAGAAGAAAGTTAAGAGTAAATGTGAATAAGAGCAAGGTTATTAGGTACAGTAGGGTTGAGGGTCAAGTCAATTGGGAGGTAAGTTTGAATGGAGAAAAACTGGAGGAAGTAAAGTGTTTTAGATATCTGGGAGTGGATCTGGCAGCGGATGGAACCATGGAAGCGGAAGTGGATCATAGGGTGGGAGAGGGGGCAAAAGTTCTGGGAGCATTGAAAAATGTGTGGGAGTCGAGGACGTTATCTCAGAAAGCAAAAATGGGTATGTTTGAAGGAATAGTGGTTCCAACAATGTTATATGGTTGCGAGGCGTGGGCTATAGATATACTTGTGCAGAAAAGGGTGGATGTGCTGGAAATGAGATGTTTGAGGACAATATGTGGTGTGAGGTGGTTTGATCGAGTAAGTAATGAAAGGGTAAGAGAGATGTGTGGTAATAAAAAGAGTGTGGTTGAGAGAGCAGAAAAGGGTGTTTTGAAATGGTTTGGTCACATGGAGAGAATGAGTGAGGAAAGATTGACAAAGAGGATATATGTGTCAGAGGTGGAGGGAACGAGAAGTGGGAGACCAAATTGGAGGTGGAAGGATGGAGTGAAAAAGATTTTGAGTGATCGGGGCCTGAACATGCAGGAGGGTGAAAGGCATGCAAGGAATAGAGTGAATTGGAACGATGTGGTATACCAGGGTCGATGTGCTGTTAGTGGATTGAACCAGGGCATGTTAAGCGTCTGGGGTAAACCATGGAAAGTTTTGTGGGGCCTGGATGTGGAAAGGGAGCTGTGGTTTCAGTGCATTATACATGACAGCTAGAGACTGAGTGTGAACGAATGTGGCCTTTGTTGTCTTTTCCTAGCGCTACCTTGCGCACATGTGGGGGAGGGGGTTTTCTTTTCATGTGTGGCGGGGTGATGACGGGAATGAATAAGGGCAGACAGTATGAATTATGTACATGTGTATATATGTATATGTTTGTGTGTGTATATATATGTATACGTTGAGATGTATAGGTATGTATATGTGCGTGTGTACATGTGTATGGGGGTGGGTTGGGAAATTCTTTCGTCTGTTTTCTTGTGCTACCTCGCTAACGCTGGAGACAGCGACAAAGCAAAATAAAAAAAATATATATATATATACTTCATTTACATTTATCTATATTCATATTTATATATATATATATATATATATATATATATATATATATATATATATATATATATATATATATATATATATATATACATGATCATATTCATACTTGCTCACCTTCACCCATTTTTGGCACCACCCTGCCTCACAGGATACAGTATCACCATCCACTGCATCAGGAAACAGAGGAAGAAAGGACACATCCACTTACACTCATTCTCTAGCTGTCATGTATAATGCACTGAAACATCAGCTCCCTATCCACATCCAGGACACACAGACTTTTCCATGGTTTACACTGGACATTTCTTTTGCCCTGTTTCAATCCATTGACAGCACTTCGATCCCAGTATACCACATTGTTTAGTTCACTCTCTTCCGTGCATGCACGTCACCCTCCTGCTCAAAATGATTTTCACTCCATCCTTCCACCTCCAAGTTGGTCTCCCACTTCTTGTTCCCTCCACTTCTGACACATATATCCCCCTTGTCAACCTTTCTTTACTCATTCTCTCCATATGTCCAAACCATTTCAACACACCCTTCTCTGCTCTCTCAGCCACACTCTTTTTATTACTATACATCTCTCTTACTCTTTCATTACGTACTTGATACAGCCACCTGACACCACATTGTTCACAAACATTTTATTTCTAATGCATTCACCCTCCTCCACGCAACCACATAATATTGTTGGAACCACTATTCCTTCAAACATACCCATTTTTGCTCTTCAAGATAATATTCTCTCTTCCCACTCATTCTTCATTGCTCCCAGAACCTTCACCCACTTCCCTACCATATGACACACTTCCATGGTTCCATTCGCTAACAAGTCCACTTCCAGATATCTAAAATACTTCACTTCCTCCAGTTATTCTCCATTCAAACTTACATCTCAACTAACTTGCCCCTCAACCCTACTGAACCTAATAACCTTGCTTTTATTTATATTTACTCTCAAATTTCTCCCTTCACACTTTCCAAACTCAGTCCCAACTTCTGCAGCTTCTCACTCGAATCAGCCACCAGAGCTGTATCATCGATAAACAACAAGTGACTCGCTTCCCTGGCCCTCTCATCTCCAACAGACTTGCCCTTCTCTCCAAAACTCTTGCTTTTACCTCTCTAACCACCTCATCCATAAACAAATTAAACACCCATGGTAACACCATGCACCCCTGTTGCAGACCACTCTTCACTTTCTTCCCTTTCTGCTTGTATACATGCCTTACATCCTTGATAAAAACTTTTCAATGCTTCTAGCAGCTTACCTTCCACAAAGCATCTCTATCAACCCTATCATATGCCTTTTCCTGATCCATAAATGCTGCATACAAATCCATCTGAATTTCTATGTATTTCTCACACATTCTTCAAAGCAAACACTTGATCCACACCTCCTGTACCACTTCTGAAACCACACTGCTCTTCCCCAATCTGATGCTCTGTACATGCCTTCACCCTCTCAATCAGTACCCTCCCATACAATTTCCCATGAATACTCAACAAACTTATGCCTCTTTAGTTTGAACACTCACCTTTATCTCCTTTGCCTTTGTACAGTGGCACTATAAATGCATTCTGCCAATCTTGTGGCTCTTCACCATGATCCATATATACATTGAATATCCTTACCAACCAATCAACAACACAGTCATCCCCTTTCTTCATAAATTCAACTACTACACCATCAAAACCTGCTGTCTTGCTGGATTTCATCTTTCACATCTCTTACCCAGACCATTATCCCTGACCTTCTCAATTTGTACACCAAACCGACCAAAACACCCTTCATCTGCCACTCTACCATCAAAACATTCAACTGACCTTCAAAATACTCACTTCATCTCCTTCTCACTTCATCACCACCTGCTATCACTTCCCCACTGCCCCCTTCACCGATGTTGACATTTGTTCTCTTGTCTTTCGCATGTTATTTACCTCCTTCCAAAACATCTTTTTATTCTCCCTAAAGTTTAATGATACTCTCACCCCAACTCTCAGGACTTTGGGGTCAGTTGTTTAGTGCCTGTCAGGTTATTTCAGTGTTTGTGTGTTTTGTAAGTCTGATATATGTTGGGGATGGGGAACATGTAAATAGAAGTTGCTGAAATGTAAGACAGGGGAAAGCTACATATTAGGGGTCTGGTGCTGTTGCAAAGATGTAGAAATGGCCTCATTTGCTCACATCCACACTCTAGCTGTTTTGTATAGTTCATCAAACCCACAGTTTCATATCTACAGCCAGGACCCACCGACCTTTTCATGATTTTCCTGATGGCTTCATATTTCCTGGTTCAATATGTTGACAGCATATCAGTCCCTATATAGAACATCAGTCCAATTCACTCTATCTCCCAATGCATTCAGATCCTCTTTTTCTCCATCTTTTTACCTCCAATTTGTTTTCCAAGTTTCACCCTTCTCCTTGTCCCTGTCATTTCTGAAACATATACCCCCTCTTTGGCAACCACTCCTCACTTATTCTCTCCATATGTTCAAAACACACCAGCACATGCTTTTTAGCTCTCTCAACCATACTCTTCTTATTACTATCCTATTATTTCTTGCTCAGCTAACCCTTCCAACACCATGTATTGTCCTCAAAACATAGAACTTCCAACACAGTTTACCTTTTCTGTACTTTCTCACCTAGTGCTCATGTCTCACATCCATACAACACTTTTGGGACTACTATTCCATCAAACTTGCCCATCTTTGTCCTTGCCGACAATGACCTCTCCTTTCACACTCTTCTCAATGTACCCTGGAACTTAGCCCCTTCATCCAGCCTGTCGCTTACTTCAGCTTCCATTGTTCCATCAGTAGCCATGTTCACTACCAGGTATCTTAAATATCCTACTTCTTCCAGGTTCTCTTTATTTGAAGTTACACTCCAACTAACATGTCTCTTTCTATTGGTAAACTTGATAACCTTACATTTATTCACATCTCTTTTAAGTTTCTCCTTCCACACACCCTCCCAAACTCAGACACCTGCTTTTGCAGTTCCTCGCTTGAATTTTCCAGAAATGCAATGCCATCACCAAACAATAACTGACACACACACTTAACAGACTACAGACATGCTGCTTTCTCAAAGGCTCTTCCATTCATCTCCCTCGCCACGCCACTTGTAAACAAATTTTAAAGCCATGGTGACATTACACATCCCTGATGCAGACCCATTCACCTGGAACCAGTCTACATCTCTTCCTATTTGCACACATGCCTTACTCTTATCATAAAAACTCTTCACACTTCAAATAGTTTTCCATCCATCCCATATATTCATAACACCATCTGTCTTCACAACTTTTGATATATACCTCCCACACCATATATTCATAACACCTTCCACAGAGCATCTCTATCACCCCATCATACGTTTTCTTCAGATTGATAAATGCCACATATAAGTGTTTCTGATTTTTTTAAGTATCTTTTGCACACATTTTTTAAAGCAAACATCTGATTCTCATATCCTTTACTTCTTCATAAGTCACATTCTTTGCCCCCAATCTGAAGCTCTTTGCATGTCACCATCCTCTCAGTCATCACTCATCCATACATCTTATCAGGTACACCCAAACATATACCTCAATAATTTGAACATTCACTTTTGTCCTTTTCTTTACACAGTGGCACTATACATGCATTCTCATTTGTCGGGCAACTCACCATGAGACATACACTTAATGAAAATCACACATATATACATAATGTGTGTCCTTTTTTTAAACCAGGTATTCCCAGTCACCAGTCCTTTTTCAGCACTCAGCTTCATAGACTGTTCACCATTTTCATTCACAACACTGGGTAACCCATGTTCCCTAACTATGCTCTCAACTGCCACATTACTTAATTTTGCATTCATATCACACATACACTAACACTTGATCCCTTGAATCAAAACTGCAGATGCACTTACTTAGCTCCTCCCAAAGCATATGACCCTCTTTCTTAGTCCATTCATTTCCTGGTGCATAAGCACACATCTCTTGAAATCAACTTTCAATTTTACTCATATCAGTCTAGGCCTTACTTTCTTACACTCTTTCACACATTCCCACAACTTCTTTATCTCCTGCCTGCACAGTAACTCCAGACTTTACACTTCAGACACTCTCAAACCATTCACCCCTCTTCCCCTTTATCTTTGTTTCACTTAGAGCTAGAACATCCATGTTCCTTTCCTTAAACATATCACCATTTTCTCCCTCTTCCTTCTTATTATAGTTACATCCACATAAGACACCCTAACTGAGTCTTTAAAGAGGATGAGCACTCAGTGCTTGGCTCATTTTCCTGTTCCATCTTTTAGAAATTGAAATTCAAGGAGGGGAGGGTTTTCAGTCCTCCACTCTTTCCCTCTTTAGTCACCTGTGATATGAAGACCCCTCTATCCTTTGTGGGCTCCTTTAGAGTGAGGAGTTCTTTGATGAGACTGTACTTCCAATAATATAGCCTCACCAAAGGTATATTTTCACTTAGGGTGTAACCTCATGCAGGCATAGTATACCCTTTATTGACTATTAAGCATTATCTTATTATTATTTTAAATGGGCAGCAAAGACTTTCATGCATTCCAACACTGCTTTGTTTATAAAAGTTCTGAGAAAACTTATCTGGATTTTTTCAGAGTTTTTGCTATAATGAGGTACATCCAACAAATAAACCATCTTTATGGTTTGGTTTAATGGATGTCAAAATGAACACTAGAACTCTAGTTATCTCGGTAGTGTTGTTAAACATGATGGCAAGACACATTTCTTGATTAATATTGTGGCTGTTCTCTATGGTAATTACTCTCAAAACAAAAAAATTATTGAGATGCATTATAACTTTTTCAAAAACAGTAAACTGTATTTTACATTGTATACTTTGTTTTAATGCTGTTGAGAAGTATACATAAAGAAAGCAGGGCAACCATTGTGAGGCAAGGCTCCATAGCATGTCAAAATCCTTCGTCCATCATGTTATATCATCTAACACAACTGTGTTTTTGTTGGATCTACATACATTTATGGGGAAAAGTTAGATGGAAAAATAACTAGTATAGCTTGGGGTTTCATGGTGGAATATTGAGATTGGATTTGTACTGTCTTTCTACTTTTAGTGAAGCTGTGATAATTAGAGAACAATAAAATATGAAATCAGTAAATTTATCCCAGTTTATGAATTATTTCAAAACAATGTAATGACTACTGAGTAACCATGATTGTAGTAATGTTAGATCAGCCATACACAATGATTCCTGATTCCTTTTATGGAAGCACTATTGTCCTTTTGGTTACACAGGTTCTAAGCTGTCATGGCATCTGCGTCTAGTACCAGCGCTAAGAACCTATTTGTGGACTCAAAAAATCGTGTGGCTGAACGTGTGCAAGTGAATGTTAACAACATGGGCTCCATCTGCAGACAGGTTAATCGGGGATCACAGTCGGCTGATATGCTCACTCATTCTGCCAGGAATATGGCTTTGCAGGTTAGATTTGGATATGATCGGATATATTTCCACACAGGCACCATCATTTTATGTATGGAAAAAAATTAAGTGTAAAGAGTACACTTGAGACTGTTAATGGTCTTCAAAGTTGATTGTGCATCTGTTTATGTTTTTTAGTTTCATATGTATATATGATTTGTTGGTTTGTATATAGTTACTGTGTTGAAATATGAACACTGACAGTCTTGAGCATAGCCTTGAGCTGTCCCTGGTAGTTACTGTGCTAAACCATTTGTTGAGCCCAAACACTTAGCTATCATTCCTAACTAGTCATGCAAGCTAGTGCTATTAATCCCAACTCTGGACTCCCAAAGGACATCTGCCCACAATGCCAAAACCCATCACTAGAAAACACTACTCATGACAAAACACACACACACATACGCACACAGTAATGACTCGACATGTATTGAACAACCTCCCTTTCTGCCCATTCCTAAACCACTCCTTGTGTGCTTTTTGGTTGCCACCCATTAGTGTAACATTACTCTTGATTTGTCACATCACAAGCAGGACTGTTGTGCCAAATTTTAAGGTGCAGGGGCTTTAAGATGTATTGGCCATATATTTCTTTATCTATTATTACATTGTATTTCTGTGTATTTGTTATTTGAGTTCCAAAAATGAGCAACAAGTGAAGTATTCACATTTTATCAAGACAAACAAAGGCATAACAGTAACAGCTTGTACTCACAGTTACCTTTTATATGTAAAGAAAAACTCAACCACTATTTTCAACAGAACAACTCTTTTAGGTGAAAAATATCAGTGGTGGTAGACATTTCTTATGAACGATGTAATGTTTGGAATCATTATTCTTTAGCATAAATAGAAATTCATTAAGTACGTTTACTTATTTGATTTAGGCCTAGTGAAAAGTAAATTATAGGAAAGTTTACTTCCTATGATAACAATAATACATTCCTGCCATATGGTGACATCACAGTTAGGTGGTGAAACACAATTCTTGATCTCAGTAAATCGGGATGTAATCACCTATTCTAATTGCCTTTTTATTCAATATGGGGAAAGAGTTATACATCCATAAGGCCCCATCATCTGAACTTTGTATGCCATCAAGGAGGCCCTTAAAACTTAATAACCTGTTAGTATTCACTGCCTGTTTGATTAGTTTATGCCAAATATCTACCACTCAGACACTAAACCAGGATCTCTTAACATTCTTTCTAAGTAACTTTATGCCAAGCTTTGTTATGGCTTCTGCTTACTCCTGTGGCACATCTCATAAAGAACTGTTTACTGTAAATGTTGAATGGCTGATTAAAAATCTTGAAGGCTCCTGTTAGATCACCCTTCTCTCTCCTTACTTCCATGATGGGCAGCTTTGTAGCCCTCAGCCTGTCATTGCAACTAAAGATGATGTCAGGTAGAGATGGTGTATCATCCCTCCTAGTTCTTGTATGCTTAGTGATGGTAAGTTTTCTAATAGAACTTTGAGGAATTCGTATCTTTATGAGAATCCAAAATTAAAGTTTTCTCTTTGTATTTGTAACTGAAACCCCCATTATTGAGACATAATCTTTTTTGGAGGGAGCGTCTTGCTGTTTCCTTTGCCATCCGTATTGTTCCTTCATTTTTCACAATTTTCATCATGTTTCACAATGTTCTTCATTATTATAAAACAATTACGTCATTATTTGCATTGAATATTTCAACACCTTACCTGCAATCATCAGAAACCCCATGGGATGCACATTAGAGAAGTTTAAGAGCACCTTAAACAAGTACCTACAAAGTGTTCGACACCTGCCAGGGTGTAGGGGCAATGTGGGCCTGCAGGCTGTGGCTTCCAATAGTTTGGTCAACCAATGAGTCAACCCAGCAGCCTTTGCCCAGCCTGGGCTGTGTGGGTAGAAGACCCGTAAAGACTTCACCATGTGCAATCGTGCTATTTTGATGCAAATCTCCTGTACAGATTTTTACCATATGACAGGGGATTTATCTATTAATATATAAATGTTAAAACAATCACAGTCATGTACAGTGAAAAGAGAGAGAAAAGTTATAACTTGTGAGCCATGCATCTCCATCCACTTTCCACTGGGTTCACTTTTGGATAGGTAGGGTTTAGACACCCAGAATCCAATAATGGATAGCATGGGGAAACAATGAATGATTTTTCTGGCTTTATGATAAAGCTGTTCTTATTGGCTAGGTGCAGCTAACAATGTGTCCAGATGGTAATACTTTGTTTAAGGAGAGTGAAAGTTGATTTTTATAGGATACTAAAGAAACTTCAGTTAATAGTGATTAGCTGAAACAAAGTTAAGAGATAAAACCATGTTTTTATTTGAGATGGCTGGCCATTTCTTACCTCTAAAAGGAGAATGTGTAAGCTCTTACTGCCATGAAAATTCCAAACACTTCTTGAGTTTAGTAATTAACGACCATTTTAATTTTAGGTTGAGACTCTTAACTTTCTCTTAGAATACAGATTCTGTAGCACCTTCACTGTACAATACCACACATGACCTTTTCTCAGTCTCATGGTCCCTGCAGGTACCACTTTCTGCAAATAAATGCACACATTAAATAATCTAATTCTCAGGAACCTACCTACCTTGAAACCTCCTGATCTAATCCAATTCAACCTCCTTGCCACCTTTCATCTTACACAATACTATCACCACCACTGCTCTTTTCATCAAACCATTTGCCATGACTTCCTAATTTTGCATACCTTTTCTACCCACACACCCTACATCTGCCTCCTTATCATCAAACACATTGAACAATCCTCCTAAATACTCCAACTTCACCTCACCTTGTTTCTGCCCATTACCACTTACCCATTTTTCTTGTTTTTCTCACTCTATGAAACTCCTTTCAAAACTCCCATTTCCTCTCTTTTTCAACCCCTGCACCTTCCTCTTGACCTCCAGTTGCTTTCTTTTGTATATTTTCCAATCATTTGCACTCCTTCCTTGCAAGTAATTCCCATACCCCTCTGTTTTCTCTTTCACTAGCAACTTTGTCATCCCACCTCTCACTACCCTTTCTCACCTGTGCACCTCCCACCATTCACATGTCACTTTCTTCTCTTGCACATGTAGACAGTGCTTCCTTTACCCCTTTGATGCTGGCTTATCTTATCCATGCTCACAGACTGCATAAATAAAAGTTGGTCGATTTTTTTTGTTAATGAAAGAGCATATTTCAAGGATCTCATAAAGTATAGTCTCACTTCTGTACTATACTTAGTGAAATATTCCTTGTAGTACTTCGTGATTGTGATCATTATTTACAAAATTCAGGCCACTGCAGTGGTTTTCATGAGCTGCAATAATAGTGTTGCTCACAGTTACACTGCACTTAGTATTTGACTTTGCTTATGGCAACTTGTATATTTAGTATGCATATATATATATTTTCTAATTTTGCTTACATCCCTACTGTATGTGGTATGAGTGAAGGCTGCAGCATCATGAAGTGTGGGATGGTGGTGGAGGATGTGGCATTGTTGCAAGCAAAGTTAGAGTGGTGGGAGTCTGCAGTTGATATATCTCTCTCAAATGAGCTCTCAAATAATCCTCGTAGGAAGCTGCCTGTATCAAAACATCCTCTTTACCATTATCAGGCTTTTCAGATTTAACCTGGGAATGCATGTTTTTAAAAACACTGCATGAGAAAGGTTAATACATGCTCCACAAGTACCAGAGGGTTGAATACCTCCCATTCCTTACCCACTCCCTTAGCATCATTTGCTTTAACATTTTGCCATTCTACATTCAAGCTCTTCTTTTATCTCTTCAATACAAGACTTTTCCAAGTTCATTCACTTTCACTACCCTCCTTTTATGCTCATATCATTTTCTCTTTTCCCTTAAACCCATATAATTTTCTCTTTTCCCTAAAACTTCTAAACACCTTTACCCTTGTCTCCACCAAGTAATGATCAGACATCCCACCATCTGCCCCTCTCAGCACTTTCACATTCAAGAGCCTTTCCTTTGCACACTTGTGTATTAGTATATAATCCAGTAATTCCCATTTTCCCTTACCCCTACTTACCTATGTATACTTATGTATGCCCCTCTTCATAAACCAGGCATGCACAATCACCATTTCTGTTTCAATGCAACTCCACTAGCTGTTTACCATTTTCATTAACAGTACAAGTTCCCCCCATTTACACTCTCTACTGACACACTTACTCTGCACCTCCCAAAACACTCACCTCTTTTCTTTGGTCTTATCAGTTCCAGGTGCATAAGCTAAAAGTCACCCACCTCTCCATGTCCACTTTCATTTTTATCCACATCAGTTTTGGGCTCACTTCTATAAATTTGAAAAATCTGAACATGCAATTTCCATGAATTTATTTTTTTTTTCATTTTTCATATTTCAAACTATTTTTGGTGTAGGCATTGATTTTTTTCTTCTAGTTAGACCATTAGACCATATGTAGGAGAGTGTATGTTAAAGTCAGTAGACATAATCTGGGAACTTATCTATAGGATGAAAGATGTTTAACCAAATAAGGAATGGTTTAAAACTTACTGGGTTGCACAGTGTCATTGAGTATAATACCAGTCTGAAGTTTAGTATAAACTACATGTTGAGTAGTTTACTGCATCTTGTGGGCTATATCTTCTAACTTATTCATCCACAGGAGCATGCTATAAGGAATTCAGAGGAAAATCTTCAGAAGCTGTCTTTGATTTTGACTCATCTTTGATACCAACAAGAATCAATTCAGCGATCTGTGAATGCCCTTGAAAATGTGAAGGAACAGGTGAGGTTGTACAGTACATTGTACATTTTATTTCTTTGCATATTGCACTGTATGAAATAGGTGAAGTTGTTCAGAATATTGTAAATTTTATGTTTTTGCACAATGTGAAAGACTGTTACAAATACTGGGACTGAATCTGTTGACATACAGATTTTGCGGATGATATAGAATTGCTTCTCCATGACAGTATATTTATGTCGATCTGTCCATCAATTGCCCTTACTCTGTTTCCAGATGAAGTACATTTTTTTATTATTGTTTTAAACTTAATCGCTGTTTCCCGCAGCAAGTAAATACAGCTTCTAAACTCGCTCACATTTTTTGCTCATGACGTGTGTTAAAATGAAACATGAACTTCCTTTCATATAAAAGTGCATTTTACTTGTCAACTTCACACTCTTCTAAGATGGTTTATAATGTGAGACCAATGTTCTTATTTTTACTACCACCGTACAATGAATGCTTCCATTGCATCTAATAGCTAGTCTCTGTAACATGATCTGATATCTCCTAAGCCCAATTCAGTTCTCTCACTATTTTCTGTTCATCACTTTAGCAATCTAACTCTGCTGTTTGTACCTTCACTTTCTCTCCTGTATATCTTCTTGATCAACTAGTCATCTCTAATGTGCTCTGCTTGACCACATCATCCCAGAAGACCTTCATCTATACACTTATCTAATGATTTCTTCACATTGCTTACCGTTTTCACAATTTCATCTTCATTTTATATATCCTCATAATTCCAACTAATATGTGCTCTTGCTCTTATTTTTTACTTATCTTGACCCATACATACTTTGTTTTCACATCCAAGCATCAGCATTGTGACAAATACTTCTTCATTTAAGCCTCTAGCAGACCCATACATACTTTGTTTTCACATCCATGCATCAGCATTGTGACAAATACTTCTTCATTTAAGCCTCTAGCACATCCTTTGATTGAATTTTACCCATTCATGAGGGCTTTGGTTTTTTATTTCTTGCATGAATCTTCTTGTAACTTAAGCTCTCCTTGTACCATCCCTACTATACTTTATTTCCAAACAGTTAAACTCATCCTTAGCTTTAAGATCTCTGTGCAATCGATCTTACACTCTAATCTTCTATCTCTTCCAAAAATGAATAACATCGTATAATTATGTGCATTCACTTGAATTATTCTCCTTATATATATATTAGCAAATGGAATCACCATTCTACCCAAGTCTTTCCCTGATTTAACTTACAAGAGAGCATCATTTACATGGAACAACTGTGGCAACTTCCATTCTCTTGATTATCACATTACAATCACCCTTAACTCACTTTTTTCTTGCACAATGTCCAATCCATAAAAAAGTTGAATAATTGTGGCACTATCACACCCTAATGTTTACTTCACGCCTCTTTCTCAAGCCATGATTTACTGCCACAAATTACATTATAAAAGCTTTTATCAGCAATCAGAAGTCTTCCATGGACACCAGTTCCCAGAGAGCTTTTCTAATCTTTTATATATCTTTTCCAAATTCTCAAAATGCTGCATGCATTTATTTTTCTCTGCAGCTTCCCAACTCCTTGCCTAAGTACAAATACCTTGTTTATACACCTTCTACCCTTCTTAAACCTACTTTTATTTTTCAACAACAATAGGTTCGCTAATTAACATGATCAGTCACAATCCTACTATACACCTCACCAGCTGTGCTAAGGAGACTTATTCATCTACAATCCTTACATTTACTTTTACAACATAGTGGGACAGTACTGCCTTTTTCTGGTCATGAGGCTCCCGCACCACTTTCCCATGCTTCCCCACACACTTTTTCCAGATTCACTTTATCCCATTTTCACTTCCACTCTTCACCAGATACTCAGACTGACTAAGTTTCCCAAATATATATTTCTTTCTCTTTGTTTGCACCTGTGTTTCCTCATCTTTTCCATTTCTGTTGAAAAACTGGAACTTTTCCTTCCTCTTAGAATGTTGCATCGGTACACCCCAACCCTGAGGAGGGTGACCGTTCAAACCCTTGGAACTGTTGCTCTTTTGCTGTGACATCTACCATTTCCAAAGTCTTTGAATCCCTACTCAACTCCAATATCCTTGGGCATCTTTAATCACACAGTCTTCTCTCTGATCAATAGAATGGCTTCGGTAAGGTGAGGTCCGCTGGTGGTATTCTATCTTAATAATGTCTGGTCATCATCATCTCCAAGATTTTAGGGAATACTATGTAGTTGCCCTTGACACATCCAAAACTTTTGACAAGGTATGTTATCACTAAGCTCCCTTACTTTGGCTTCCCTCCCTCATATTTAGCTTCCTCACATGCCAATCTATCTCCATGGTTGTTGAAGGATCAGCCTTCTCCTTTTCTGCATCAATAGCAGTGTCCCCCAAGATTCTGACCTATCCCCTATACTTTTTCTCTTTTTTTTTATCAACTATTTCCTCTCTGCCACAAATAACCAAATGCACTCATATGCTGATAACAGTGCATTCTTCCACATCCTTTATTTCTGCTCTTCTCCTTTCACTCAATCTGCATCTTGTCTTAACGTGATTTCCTTAATAAACTCAGACTTGGACAGGATATCTCAGTTAGGTAGACAAAATCTGGTTTTGTTTAATGCCTCCAAGAGCCTGTTTTTACCCATTTGTCTTTTGAAAATTCCTCCCAGCTTTCCTCTCTCCTTTGATGGTTCTGTAATTTCACATCTTAAATCTGTGAACATGTTTGGTATTAATGTAACATCCACTCTTTCGTGGAAACCCTACATTATGGAAATAGCTGAGTCTGTCTCTTAAGAAACTGAAAGCCTATTTAGTTGTCGAAATTTCTTCTGAGCAGTTGCTCTGTTTATACAAAGGATTGATCCATCCTTGTATGAAGTAATGCTCTCACAAATGGGGTGGTTCTAGCTCTTTATCTTTACTTGACAAAGTAGAGGCAAAAAGTGGTCCAACTTATGAACTCCCAGGCTTACTTCAAGACTTGACCCCATTTGCTTTATGCTGCAATGTTGGTTCATTTTCCCTCTTCTATAGATACTACTTTGGTTTTTGTTCCTTAGAACTGGCTGCATCGTATGATTACTATATGGTCATCGACAACACACTGGTGGGCTCTTTTGACAAGTGTCTCTTTCCCTACACCTCAAACTTTTGGAACTCTCTACCCTCTCATGTCTTTCCCAATAACTCTGACCTGGCACATTTTGAAAGACAGGTTTTTCACTTCCTCTAAAGTTCATAAATGCTTTCCGTTGTGTCTTCCTTTCTATCTCTCTATCTCTAATGCCTGTTCTTTTCTTGATCTTCCTTAAGGGGGTGGCCACTGCAATAGTCTCCATAACTAGTGAACTCCATTGCTGCTTCTTAGCCTTCAGTGCTTCAACCTTAACAGGCCTCTGGCAGAGGGCAAGTCTAGCACAGTGTTTGCAGAGGCTTTCACCTATTGTTCCTAATGACTACTTCTACCAACTGTTTCTACCAAATGCTTCTACCATTTTGCCAAAAGGCAGGGCTCACTATAAGAAAATTTAGAGTTATGAAAAATGAGCTGTGTGAGTTAAGTGTTGTCAAGTGTTATGTGTGACAAGGAGAGATTCTGTTTGTGGACAGATTGCCAGTGATCCACATGTGGGTGAGGCAGGAAGAAATTACAGCTTCCTGGGTCAGAAGGGTGCAGCTTGACAACCATTGAAGTGATGGTTCACCACACAGCCATCACTAACTCTCCCAGTACCCAGGCAGTTAGTGCTGGTAGTATACCTTCCTGGTTGTTGGCTGCGTACCAACTACTACCTGGAGCTTTGTACTTGACTGGAGCCTCCAACCCTTAAAAAAAGAAAAAGAATTCAAGCCAGACCTAGCATGTTTGTCTTGGAAATTCATACTTTTTTACAGTTTAGAATATGTGATATTCTTCTCTCTAGACCATGAGGGCACAGTAGAGATACCAACATTGCTAGTGGATGAGGCATTACCTTGCAGCGCTAGCTTCCTGGGATCATCCTTGTCACAGACATCCGAGACCCCTCACTCTCAGAGTCAGAAGCCTACAACTCCGCTTTACTCTGTTTGTAGCAGGTGTCTTCTCGATACTCATAATGTACTGGAAAGAGAGAAAAAACTCAAAATGCCTAAACAAAAGTTTAAAAGGATGCATAAGCCTGCCATCTAAAATGACATCACTTTGTCTCCTGTCTTTATGAACTAATGGTAAAAATGCAGAGAGAGAGAGAGAGAGAGAGAGATTCTGTTGATGTCCGATAACCTCTAGAGAGTACACCACTGGCTTTGGTAGACAGAATTATGTACTAGATTCTGGATGCCACTACAAGATTCACAGAAACTTGTTCATGAGATAAGGGTAGACATTTTCAAACTGGCACAGAGTTTTTGATGGTTGCACTCATGGGGAATGAAGTTCAGAGCAAAAGATTTGAACTGTTGCACTTAAAGGGTTAATGATATGTAATATATGCATACTTACAAAACGAATGATACTGTATGCAAAATAATATTCTAGATTAATGATGTCTCCTGTTTGTAGCACAATGAGTAGCTAGAGTAATACTATCATTACAATTGTTGTTATACATATATTGCACCTTCATGATGTGTAGGACAGGTTGTAATGTAAGGGTCATTGGTGGTCAAATAATTTTCTGGGTAAAGATTGAGCAGTGTTTTCAGTAACTTAATATTTTGTATTAAATGATAAAACTGAATATTTTTTTAACAGACCCAGTAGTAACGACCCTTCTAAATTTCCACAGCTGGGCCCTTTAAGGGTTAAATTCTATGACCATACAATTACTACCAAATGATTCTTGAAAAGAATGGTTTTTTTATTCTGAACACATCTCATTATTCATGGTAGTGATTGAAATTACAAATATATTTTCTCCAACAGGTGAGAGACATGCAGCGTTAAAGTGGGATATAAAGTCATCTTTCCATTTGTGATCATCTTTAAGAAACTAGAAGACTTCATTTTATCTTTATCTACAGTAATTGGTGATAAAGGGCAAATTTTCTTCTTCAAAAATTTCAAGGGAAAACAACAAACATGAAAATTACTATTGAATTTAGAGGTGGTGCTGAGCTGTTGGTCAATAATGTGCCTCAGCATTCAGTTGAACTAGAAGGTTCAAAGTGGACTATGGGTAAACTCCTGGAGTGGATTAAAAACAACCTCCTACAGGATAGGCCTGAATTATTTCTTCAGGGTGATTCTGTTCGGCCTGGAATCCTTGTTTTGATTAATGATGCAGACTGGGAACTGCATGGTCAGTTGGACTATTTGATAGAGGAGAATGATAATATTCTTTTCATTTCCACTCTTCATGGTGGATGAGATATTTGTAATACAGATTAAACTATATATTTACTTACTTGACTGGATTTTGTGAAACTGATTGTTTTCATAAGTAGTGGACATAACTTTTACTTAATTTTAAGTAGTAATCTGCAAGGGGAAGTTTAAAAGGAAGCATGTTTATTTTCTATCATTCTCTCTTTGATTATTTATTTCTTGGACGGAATTCACATTTCAGCACTAAAATTTTTCAAACTCTACTTTCTTAGATATTATTGCAATAAATGAGTCCTGGCTAGGATGATTATTGTATGAAATTCTGGTTGTGAGTTCTTAATAAAACCCTTTTGTATTAAAGTAGATCATTTTTATTCCAATTACAAGCTTTATTTAAAATTCTAATGTGGTGAAATTTCATTACATTTGTTTAATAAAGTGTAAATTATGAGGGCATTCATAAACCACTTGAACTAAATAAAGGTCTAAAAAAAAGTACATAATAAAGAGCTTGTTTTGGATAAGGGATCCATGATATCCAATAATGTGGGGGATAGTGAAGTATGAATCAAATAATTCATAATAAAGTCAGTAGTTCATGGCTGATGAAATAAGATGAAATTTCTTCTTGAAGAAGGGAAAAAATTAAAAGTGGTATATATATATATATATATATATATATATATATATATATATATATATATATATATATATATATATATTTTTTTTTTTTTTTTTTTATACTTTGTCGCTGTCTCCTGCGTTTGCGAGGTAGCGCAAGGAAACAGACGAAAGAAATGGCCCAACCCCCCCATACACACTTATATACATACATCCACACACGCAAATATAGATACCTACACAGCTTTCCATGGTTTACACCAGACGCTTCACATGCCTTGATTCAATCCACTGACAGCACGTCAACCCCGGTATACCACATCGCTCCAATTCACTCTATTCCCCGCCCTCATTTCACCCTCCTGCATGTTCAGGCCCCGATCACACAAAATCTTTTTCACTCCATCTTTCCACCTCCAATTTGGTCTCCCTCTTCTCCTTGCCCCCTCCACCTCCGACACATATATCCTCTTGGTCAATCTTTCCTCACTCATCCTCTCCATGTGCCCAAACCACTTCAAAACACCCTCTTCTGCTCTCTCAACCACGCTCTTTTTATTTCCACACATCTCTCTTACCCTTACGTTACTCACTCGATCAAACCACCTCACACCACACATTGTCCTCAAACATCTCATTTCCAGCACATCCATCCTCCTGCGCACAACTCTATCCATAGCCCACGCCTCGCAACCATACAACATTGTTGGAACCACTATTCCTTCAAACATACCCATTTTTGCTTTCCGAGATAATGTTCTCGACTTCCACACATTCTTCAAGGCCCCCAGAATTTTCGCCCCCTCCCCCACCCTATGATCCACTTCCGCTTCCATGGTTCCATCCGCTGCCAGATCCACTCCCAGATATCTAAAACACTTCACTTCCTCCAGTTTTTCTCCGTTCAAACTCACCTCCCAATTGACTTGACCCTCCACCCTACTGTACCTAATAACCTTGCTCTTATTCACATTTACTCTTAACTTTCTTCTTCCACACACTTTACCAAACTCAGTCACCAGCTTCTACAGTTTCTCACATGAATCAGCCACCAGCGCTGTATCATCAGCGAACAACAACTGACTCACTTCCCAAGCTCTCTCATCCCCAACAGACTTCATACTTGCCCCTCTTTCCAAAACTCTTGCATTTACCTCCCTAACAACCCCATCCATAAACAAATTAAACAACCATGGAGACATCACACACCCCTGCCGCAAACCTACATTCACTGAGAACCAATCACTTTCCTCTCTTCCTACACGTACACATGCCTTACATCCTCGATACAAACTTTTCACTGCTTCTAACAACTTGCCTCCCACACCATATATTCTTAAAACCTTCCACAGAGCATCTCTATCAACTCTATCATATGCATTGTCCAGATCCATAAATGCTACATACAAATCCATTTGTTTTTCTAAGTATTTCTCACATACATTCTTCAAAGCAAACACCTGATCCACACATCCTCTACCACTTCTGAAACCACACTGCTCTTCCCCAATCTGATGCTCTGTACATGCCTTCACCCTCTCAATCAATACCCTCCCATATAATTTACCAGGAATACTCAACAAACTTATACCTCTGTAATTTGAGCACTCACTCTTATCCCCTTTGCCTTTGTACAATGGCACTATGCAAGCATTCCGCCAATCCTCAGGCACCTCACCATGAATCATACATACATTAAATAACCTTACCAACCAGTCAACAATACAGTCACCCCCTTTTTTAATAAATTCCACTGCAATACCATCCAAACCTGCTGCCTTGCCGGCTTTCATCTTCCATAAAGCTTTTACTACCTCTTCTCTATTTACCAAATCATTTTCCCTAACCCTCTCACTTTGCACACCACCTCGACCAAAACACCCTATATCTGCCACTCTATCATCAAACACATTCAACAAACCTTCAAAATACTCACTCCATCTCCTTCTCACATCACCAATACTTGTTATCACCTCCCCATTAGCCCCCTGCACTGAAGTTCCCATTTGCTCCCTTGTCTGACGCACTTTATTTACCTCCTTCCATAACATATTTTCATTCTCCCTAAAATTTAATGATACATATATACATATTTATTTATTTATTTATTTTGCTTTGTCGCTGTCTCGCACGTTAGCGCAAGGAAACAGACGAAAGAATGGCCCAAACCCACCCACATACACATGTATATACATAAACGTCAACACAGGCAAATACACATACCTATACATCTCTTTTCTTTCTTTTAAACTATTCGCCATTTCCCGCGTTAGCGAGGTAGCATTAAGAACAGAGGACTGGGCCTTTGAGGGAATACCCTCACCTGGCCCAATTCTCTGTTCCTTCTTTTGGAAAATTAAAAAAAAAATGAGAGGGGAGGATTTCCAGCCCCCCGCTCCCTCCCCTTTTAGTCGCCTTCTACGACACGCAGGGAATACGTGGGAAGTATTCTTAATCCCCTATCCCCTATCAACGCATACATATATATATATACACACACAAACATATACATATATACACATGTACATAATTCATAGTCTGCCTTTATTCATTCCCTTCGCCACCCCGCCACACATGAAATAACAACCCCCTCCCCCCTCGTGTGCATGAGGTAGTGCTAGGAAAAGACAACAAAGGCCACATTCGTTCACACTCAGTCTCTAGCTGTCATGTAATTATGCACTGAAACCACAGCTCCCTTTCCACATCCAGGCCTCACAGAACTTTCCATGGTTTACCCCAGACGCTTCACATGCCCTGGTTCAATCCATTGACAGCACGTCAACCCCTGGTATACCACATCGTTCCAATTCACTCTATTCCTTGCACGCCTTTCACCCTCCTCCTTGTTCAGGCCCCGATCACTCAAAATCTTTTTCACTCCATCTTTCCACCTCCAGTTTGGTCTCCCACTTCTCCTCGTTCCCTCCCCCTCTGACACATATATCCTCTTGATCAATCTTTCCTCACTCATTCTCTCCATGTGACCAAACCATTTCAAAACACCCTCTTGTGCTCTCTCAACCACACTCTTTTATTACGACACATCTCTCTTACCCTATTATTACTTACTCGATCAAACCACCTCACACCACATGTTGTCCTCAAACATCTCATTTCCAGCACACCCACCCTCCTCCGCACAACTCTATCCATAGCCCATGCCTCCAACCACAAACATTGTTGGAACCACTATTCCTTCAAACATACCCATTTTTGCTTTCCGAGATAATGTTCTTGACTTCCACACATTCTTCAACGCTCTTAAAACTTTCGCCCCCTCCCCCACCCTATGGTTCACTTCCGCTTCCATGGTTCCATCCGCTGCCAAATCCACTCCCAGATATCTAAAACACTTCACTTCCTCCAGTTTTTCTCCATTCAAACTTACCTCCCAATTGACTTGACCCTCAACCCTACTGTACCTAATAACCTTGCTCTTATTCACATTTACTCTCAGATTTCTTCTTTCACACACTTTACCAAACTCAGTCACCAGCTTCTGCAGTTTCTCACCTGAATCAGCCACCAGTGCTGTATCATCAACAAACAACAACTAATTCACTTCCCAGGCACTCTCATCCACAACAGACTGCATACTTGCCCCTCTTTCCAAAACTCTTGCATTCACCTCCCTAACAACCCGACCCATAAACAAATTAAAAACCCATAAAGACATCACACACCCCTGTTGCAAACCTACATTCACTGAGAACCAATCACTTTCCTGTCTTCCTATACGTACACATGCTTTACATCCTCGATAAAAACTTTTCACTGCTTCTAACAACTTGCCCCCACACCATATATTCTTAATACCTTCCACAGAGCATCTCTATCAACTCTATCATATGCCTTCTCCAGATCCATTAATGCTACATACGAATCCATTTGCTTTTCTAAGTATTTCTCACATACATTCTTCAAAGCAAACACCTGATCCACACATCCTCTACCACTTCTGAAACCACACTGCTCTTCCCCAATCTGATGCTCTGTACATGCCTTCACCCTCTCAATACCACATTGTTCCAATTCACTCTATTCCTTGCATGCCTTTCACCTTCCTGTATGTTCAGGCCCCGATCGCTCAAAATCTTTTTCTTTCCGTCCTTCCACCTCCAATTTGGTCTCCCACTTCTAGTTCCCTCCACCTCTGACACATATATCCTCTTTGTCAATCTTTCCTCGCTCATTCTCTCCATGTGACCAAACCATTTCAATACACCCTCTTCTGCTCTCTCAACCATACTCATTTTATTACCACACATCTCTCTTACCCTTTCATTACTTATTCAATCAAACCATCTCACACCACATACTGTCCTTAAATATTTCATTTCTAACACATCCACTTTCCTCTACACAGTGACAGCATGTTGACCTCAGTATACCACATCGTTCCAATTCACTCAATTCCTTGCATACCTCTCACTCTCCTGTATGTTCAAGCCTTGATCGCTCAAAATCTTTTTCACTCCATCCTTCCACCAGTTTTGGTCTCCTGCTTCTCCTTGTTCCCTCCACCTCTGACACATATATCCTCTTTGTCAATCTTTCATTTTCTCCATATGTCCAAACTATTTCAACACACCCTCTTCTGCTCTCTCAACCACACTTTTTGTTTGCTTACATCTCTCTTACCCTTTCATTACTTACTTGATCGAACCACCTCACAGCACATATTGCTCTCAAACATTTCACTTCCAACACATCCACCCTCCTCTGTACAACCCTATCTATAGCCCATGCCTTGCATCCATATAACATCATTGGAACTACAATTCCTTCAAACATACCCATTTTTGCTCTGTGAGATAACGTTCTCTCCTTCCACACATTCTTCATTGCTCCCAGAATCCTCACCCTGGGGATAGGGGACAAAGAATACTTCCCACATATTCCCTGCATGTCCTAGAAAGCGACTAAAAGGAGAACGAGCAGAGAGCTGGAAATCCTATCCTCCTGTTTAAAATTTTCCTACAGAGGGAACAGACTTGGATGCTAAGTAAGGATATTCCCTCTAAGGCTCTGTCATCTGTTCTTGATGCTACCTTCCTAGCCTGGGAAATGGCAAATATGTATGAAAATAATATATGTATTTATATGGTTCTCCTTGCATGATATAATAATGGTTAATTGATCTGCTTTAGTTGATTTCATTTCTTAAGTCTAAAGTGTTTTTTTCATGTTTTTTTCTGAACAATGGTTTTAAAGTTACTTGCAGGTAAACCCAGGAGGTAATCAACTTCATCCTTCACAGCAGAAGGTTTTGCTAGATCATCAGCCTTATCATGCATTTTGACCCCAATACGTGATGGAACCAAGAGAAAGTGGACTCTAAGCTGAGCATGAGTATTTAGTCATCCCTGCGCTGTGATTCAGACACAAGCATATTACACAATGACCTGAGTTAAATGCAATGAGGGAAAAGAGTTACTTACAATCAGATTATCAGTTTTTAAGTTTTCAGCAAATTTAATGGTTACAAGGATAGCAAATAGTTCTGTTTGGAGTGTGGATGCCCAATTATCAACCAAGTCCCAGGTCAACATAAAAACCATGAGTATATGTTACAACAGTAGCAGTACCAGTGGTACCACCAGTGGTTTGCTGCAGGGACACCATGTGTATGTATGGTTTGTGAGAGACTATATTCAGTGCTGATAGGCAACATTAGTAACTCTTACTGTTAACCCAGGATGTGACCTAAGTATAGGCTTTGGGAGAAATGTGGTATCAATGACATCAAAGAGGTTAATACCTGATGGGGCAAGACAGTGCAATTGTTATCTCTATGGTAGAGGTCACGGACATCATACATTTAAGCCCATTAGCAGTTGTAGGGACCCATTTAGATGTCTTCCACTTGAGAAGAAGGTATGGAAGGTATCTTTACATGGACTGGAATGTATTTGCCTAAGCATCTGCATCCCAGTAAGAATAGTGATTTCAGTTATTCTTTACCTGATACTCATGTTTACAATCTTTGTTGTTTTAAGGCAACCAAGAATGATCCTCATAGCTTCATTCTGTATTTTCTCAAGCATCCTAAGGCTTCTCTCAGGCATTAGAGCAAGCAGAGGTACAGCATATTCAACCATAGATTGGATGTAAGCAATGCACATCATTTTTAACTATTCTGACATTGGCCTCAGATTGAAGATTGTGGCCACCTATATCTCTGAGTGCTCTGAGCCTCTCTCTACATTGGTTGTGTACTTAAAACAGCATCAAACTGTTACCTATTTGCACAATCTATCTGTGATGTCATTGTTCAAGTGAATCTCTCTGGTGATACCCCATCTTTTATGGGGACATCTGTTGAGGATTTTGGTTTTATAAGAAAAGATGATAAACCCTAACCTTTCACAGATCTGTGATACATGATTCAATACAGTGAGTTAATTATTATACCCAGGATATTGATCATAATATTGTCAGCATAGCTAAGTAAATGGTGTCTGATATATATGTACATTGACTGAAGGGTGTTAATTAGGAAACTGAACAAGATGGGGCCAAGTACACCACCATATGGAGTACCAACTTCAAACTCTTTGATTTCATTTTTGTGTCCTTGAAACAGAACTAATGACTCTATGTTGAACAGATAGCCAGAGATCCAGCATAGAAGCCAGCCCCTGTATACATTTTAAGTTCATACAGGATTAAATGTCAACTGACAGTATCAATAGCAGCTTTAAGGATAAGGAAGGAGGTGTAATTGTACTTTGTATGAGAGTTAAAAAGGTGGTAATGCAGTGATGTACATTCTTTTTGTGCATAAAACCACATAGATCAGGAGGCATGCTCTCTAGTTCTATATAGAAGACTACTGAGTATCATCTCCCTAAAGGTTTAAAATAAACATGTCAGGGATATAAGTAATGGCAACAGGTTCGTTAGTTTTGGGTATTGGAGTGATAAGGCTATTTATCTAGGAGGTGGGAACACTCCTGTCACAATGTTCATATTATGTATTGTAAGATGGGCACTGTCTTGTACATTGCATGGGAACTGTATTATTTCATAGGCGATACCAAGTCCAGTTCAAATTCAGTGAACTGGATATTGCAATCATGCCCATTTTTCATCATCAAGATTAGTCTATCTCTATGTTCATATTTTTGGTGGAGCTTAGCCTGCATTTCAGACAGCAGATATGCAAAACTAGACACAGTGCCCAGGTGTTAAGTGGGTTGTTGGATCTTTGTACAGAGTTTAGATGGGAGACGACTGGTTTTCCTACCCTTAATTTTGTTATTGTCCTCCCATGCTCTATTGATAGGAATATGCAGGTTCAGTTCCTTAATGAAAGTTTACTAGCCAGATTGTCTAAGTACAGTCATGTGCTGCTGGGTAAGTGATATGACAGACTAGAAAAGTTCTAGCTTTTCTGAAGTGTGTGATCACAAGCTGGTCAAATTCTCCTAGTGAAGGCCTCATATTTCTTAAGTTGGGGATCATTAAAGTAGGCATGATGAATGTTTGGGTCAGCCTGAGAGGAGGTCATGGGTCATCTTATCCATCTACGTGGTTCTGACTATTGCTGGATTGTTTCTATTGGGTTGTAATGAAACCCTTCCATAGTGCTAAGTAAAATTCATACTGGTCAGACATAGGAGAAATAAAGTTATGACACTGATCATCAGGGTTTTTGGGTGGCTTTCATTTGAACTTTCCCCTAGTTAAGATGGTATTAGAAATGTTAATATTGGTTAACCCAGGACAGTGACCACTTAGCATATCAGAAACAATGGTGGAAGAGTGTATAGCATGAGAGATGTTGAAACCTACAAAGAGATCAAGGATTCCACCAAGGACATGAGTTGGCTTTAGGGTCCCTTCAACCTGTATATTATCATGTGAATTCCACTGTGTTAACAGCGACTGTCCATTTGGATTAGTATGGTTAAAATTACCAACTAATCTGTGTCTAGCATTAAAATCCCCAACTATATGTGTTGGTTCTGAGAGGATACACTCTAAAAGGTCCACTATATTAAGCATTCCTTCGAGTGCAAAAAAATTTGTGATGTTTCTTGTGGAGTCAACAGCATAGACCCTAATAACATGGTGGTGCATTCCACAACCTTCTGACTTCATAATGCTAAAGGGAACATTTGCTTAATGTATGGTGCACATGAGGTAAATAATCCAAGATTATAGCAAAGGAAGGATGATAATTTACATGGTACTAACTCTGCAAGGACTCTACGTTCCTATAGGCACACTACCTCTAAGGACTTTGCTGTTTTGTTCAGGTACACTCTTGAATTTACATGGATCCCTAAAACACAAAAATAAATGGTTATTGTGGTAGTCCAGGTACACTCATCAGGTGATCAGAAGACAAATGAAAGTTTCTGTACCAGTACAAAACATAGTTTTTTTTTTTATCAAAGTTATCACTTTGATTAACAAAATCACCCATTCACACATTTGTAAAATTATATGGGCAATTATGCTTATATAGTGATACACACTCTTCATTGGAGAAGCAGGGTAGGGTGGGTGACACTCGTGGTAATAGCACTTGGAGAAGGAGGGAAGGAACACGGAACACTTTCTTCCTCAATCACTTACACTCTGCATATTGGCACCAGGGTCTCTTGGTGAGGGCTCATCTGAAGCTGAGGATGTTTCTTAAAACTAATCCCTATGTTGCTGGAATGCCTCTGTGATCACCTTTTCTAGCTTGTGAAAAGCTTCTTTTTGAACTGCAGCATCTGTTTGGAAGCCTCTTGCCACTTCACCTGTAGTTGTGAGAGCCTTGAAATTGTAGAGTTGATGACTTCATATACTTTTCAATGAATAATTCTTCACTAGAGATTGGTACAACTGGAGGGTCAGGACCCGAGGAAGCATGGGGTGTAGGTGTCGGAGAGCCAGGCAGAGCAGGAGAGGGTACAGGCGTGCGTGTGGTTGTGGTCTCTAGAGGTGTAGAGGTGGCAGATATACGGTTCTCCCACCTATGGTAGGGGGAGCAACCAGAGAGCTCCCCAACAATGCTAACGGGGGTGTGGGATGCAGGTGTCTGTCTCTTAGGACGATGTTGCACTCCACCACTGCTAGATGGTGACTTGGCCATGTTACAACCCTCGTGTGAATCATGTACTTCCACAGCATGATATTTCACACACTTCACGATGACTGCAATGTCTCCATCATGGGGTCCACAGCTCTTTGTATTATCAAGATCACCAGTGCATGTCCCACAGCTGGGGCTAGACTTGCAGATCTTGGCCATCTGCCCCTATTGCTAGCATATGATGCATCTACACTGGGGGTGTTGGTATGCAGAAATCCTGTATAACCTGCCAAATGCCAGCCTCAAGAAAATGTGTGGTGGAATTTCAAGAAGGCTGACCCACTTCGCCATGATCATTATGTGATTATACAGTCAATGAGGACTGATGACTTTGACATTCATGAATGAGAGAGGTCCAAAATCTTGTTAATGATATGATCACAATGTATATCTTGGGTGGCAACTTGGGCAGCACTTCTTGTACCTTGATGTCAGCACGTCTGGTGCCAAGAATTTAAATGAAATCCTGGGAGTTGGGGACAAAGACGTAGTCATCATGTTTTGATCTCATGGTCTTGTCTAGCCTTGCCATATTAGCTGTGTGCATCCACTAAAATCTCTGAGTGAGGGAAGTTATTTTGGGGAAGTCAAGCCTGGTCAGTCTTAGTAACTAGGGTGTCTTAATTTCAGGAGCAGTTTCAGGTTTGTGTGTCTGCTTCTGTACCTTGTTTTTTTTGGTGACACACTGTGGATAGGCTGGAAGTCACTTCCATCTCTGCTAATGGTTGCTGTATCTTCCTCAGGAGTTGGAACTAGTATCATCTCCATCGTTTTTGTTCACTGGCAGCTGACTGTCATGAACTACAGTGACTTCAGCCATGATGAGAATGCCCAACAAGCCCATTGACTTCCATTGTTATGGTCTAGAAAGTGTTACAGTTGTAGTTTCTGGGAACACATCTGGTTGTGGTTTTGATCAGCCAAGGGGGCATCACTGGTTATACACCCTTCACTTGCTTTTCACTTCCCTGTGACTGCTCATGAGTAACTGTCATTGGCACTGTCTGAAAAATCACCTTGGCTGTTACTGGCAACGGTATGGCACAAACACAAACTTTGTGGCCAGGCTGGTTGGTAAAATTGACACAAAGGGCATGAATGACAATTGAGTCATATGTCCTGTCTTGATGCCATATTGACCTACATTCTGACACATCCACCCTCAATGGCACTTCTTCATTTATGGCCCATGAGTTGCAACCATAAAACTCTATTGAACAACTACTATACCATCAAACATACCTGTCTATTACCTCTCTGCATGTTTCTCAATACACATAGGACCTTAGCCCCCTTGCCCATTCTATCTTTGGGTATGACTAGTTAAACAACACTAGTAGTTTTAGCTTAGCTCTGACACTAAAGAACTTCACCACAGATCTTTCCTCCCACACCTCACTCAGAAAAAAAAACGTTTATACACTGGATGTGCATGAAACAAGATAGATTCTTTGAAAAAACAAATAGACAGCTCACAACTGGTTTAAAAAAATACTCTTCAAAATGTGTCTTGTATATATTCTATCAATATATAAACCCAATACCCTACAGTTATAGCAGAAGCAGTTCCATGCTTTCTAAGATATAATATAAAATAAGGAATATCTTCGTACCTTAATAATACATACAAGTAATGAAAGTTAACCTTTAAAGTGAGCTAAATGAGACAACATCTCTTAGCTTGAGAAAAAAGTAAGATTTGGAATGTTTTACAATAATAAAATCTAGTTGTCCACTTATCTATTACTGAAGAGGTATCTCTTCAAATTTTTTCCTATTCTTCTCTTTCTTTATTTCTCATGGTGTCCTTTAGCTAATCAGTTCATCCCTATTTCAAAGAAACAATATTAACACAACCAAATATTTCCAACACCTGGGAATTAGAGCATAGTAATTTTTCATCATTTATTTTCCTGCAAATCATACTGAGTAAGTATATGAATACAAAGAGCATGTCACTGCAAAATAACACAAATAACACTTTCAGTTCTTCAGCACAATGACTTTACTAACAACCCAAGTACCATATGATGCAAATTTTCATCTCCTTATAGGGGTGGGATCAGGTGTAATCCTACTGCTGCAGAAAGGGAAGGTAAGGTAGGAGATGACATATATACGATAGTCCTGTGACATCACAATCCAAGAGGATTATTCACAGACATACATAATTCACATGTCATAAAAGTTTGGAGTGGCCAGGGTGAGGACAATAGTTGGTATTGCTTAGCAGATTAGATACTACCTACCTTACCTTCCCATGACTTCTATGGTACAAAAGGACCATGACAATATTTCATCAGTGTCCGGTGGTATTCCCTACTTGAAAGCAGAAGGAACTAAATCTTAAGAGTCTGCTTTCCAGTCATTTCAAGCATTTCTCAGCAATGCGAGGCCCTAAGTAATTCTTGCACATAAAACATGCAACTGATATGCTGCTATATTATAGGCTAATACAACTTTTTAATGGGTTGTGTGGCCTGCCAGTGTATGCCACAAGGGTGAGTGCATTATGGGCAGTCGATTATGCAAATACTACGAGGAATTTTCGATAATGTGATGTCTAGACCAATTCTAGAGTGAACTTTTGATTTCCTTCCCAGAGCCTTACAGTTATACCACAAATCTGGCTATTCTGTATTATACTGAGAAGTTTCTTTTATAGATTTCTAACATATAATTCCTATATTCAAAGCATAGTGGGCCATACCAGATTTTTTAACAATATGAAAAATGCACATTCAGTAAATTCAATTACCTTTGCTTTTGTGAATGCTCCCCAATAGTCATGTCCCTCTACCTCACTTCTAGTCCCCATGTCCCCCTGCCTCACTTCTTGTCCCATCTTACACTGATACCTACCAATACCAAATGAAAACTCGTCATCCTTCTTATATTCATGATTACCCAAATGGTTTTTACATCTGCCATATTATCCATTACTCATACCTTATCCCCAACATAATTCTTCACAGCTCTTAGATCTTCTCAATTCTCTTATTCTAATCACTCTCAACAGAGATAAATTTCCTCCACAAATGCTGATTACAATCACTTGAACTTTATCAGCTGTTGTTCTTTCCAACATCAATATCACAAAAACACACATTCTAGGTTACAGCATTACTTTCCTCAAAGCTTAGACATTTTGCCACTTTTTTATTCCAAAATCCCACAAAAAATAATTTTTTCATACTTGTTCACCTTTTTCTGCATCAGCTAGGTAGCACTAGGAACAGGCAAAGAAAGGCCACATTCACTCACATCCATTCTCTAGTTCTCATGTGTATTGTAATGAAAACCACAGCCCCCTATTCACAACCAGGCTCCACAGACCATTCCATGGTTTCTACTTTACATGCCTTGGTTCAGTTCATTGACAGCACACTGACCCCTCTATACCCCATCATTCCAATTCACTCTATCCTGTGCTGCCTTTCACCCTCTTATATGTTCAGGCCCCTATCACTCTGCCTCAAGTCTGGTCTCCCACTTCTTGTCTCCTCCACTTATGAAACATATATCCTTTTTGTTAAACTCGCCTCTCATTCTAACCATATATACAAACCATTTCAGCACACCCTTTTCAGCTCTCCCAACAACATTCTTTTTGCTGCAACAACCCCTTTAATACTAAACTGATAAAACCACCTCACATCACATGTTGTAGTCAGACTTTTCATTTCCAACACATCCACCTTCATCAGCACATTCTCATCTAAAGCCCACGTATCACATCCACATAACATCACTGAGACTACTATACCTTCATACATACCCATTTTTGCCTTCCTAGACAATGACCTTTCTTTCCATACATATTTCAAAGTTCCCAGAACCTTTGACCCCCTTACCCAACCTACAAATCATTTCCGCTTCATGGTTCCTTTCCTAGGTATCTAAAACGCTTCACATACAAATTTTCTCCAATCAAACTCACCCCCCAACTAACCTGTCCCTCTACCCTGCTAAACCTCATAACCTTGCTTTTATTCACATTTACTCTCAACTACCTCCTTTCACACACTCTTCCAAACTCAGTCACCAACTTCTGCAGTTTCTCACTAAATCTGCCACCAGTACTGTGACATCAGCAAACAATAACTAACTCACTTCTCGGGACCCTGGCCTGAGGCAAAGTGTTCCTTAATTCAAATGAAATGAGATAGCCTCTCTATGTCAACCAGTGATAGGTCTTTCTGGTCTTAAGCTAAGGGTATCTCTAACAACTTCTGTCACTGTGCCTTTCCTTCTCTTTTCTGTTCTGATGGTACTGTAGCAGTCTCTGCTATAAACAAAGCAGCTCTCTTTGGTTCCTGTTTCTCCTCTGACTCCACCTTGGATGACTCTTACATTCCTTCACACCCTGATGCTCCTCTTACTAATCCTATGCCCTTTCTCATTATCTCTTTTCAGACTGTTCGAAAGTGCTTCTCTCTCTGGATACAAGCAAGGTCTACGGTCCTGATGGCATTCATCCCCATGTACTGAACAAGAGTGCCTCTGAACTTGCACCTGTTCCATTTCTGTTTAAAAACCAAAACTTTTCTTCGCCTTTGAAGCATACATTGATACATCCCATCCTTGAGAAGGGTCATTGTTCAGATCTCTCTAACTATCATCTTATTGCTTTGACATCTACCATTTCCAAAGTCTTGGAATCCCTCCTCAACTTCCAAATCCTTAGACACCTCAAAAATCATAGTCTTCTCTCTGATCACCAGTATGGCTAATATAAAGTGAGATCTACTGGTGATATTCTCTCCTATCTTACTAATGTCTGATCATCATCCCTAAAAATTTTGGGAGTTATGTATAATAGCCCTAGGCATACCCAAAGCTTTTGAAATGGTATGACATTAAGGTCTCTTCTCTAAGCTCCCCTCTTTTGGTTTTCATCTCCGGCTGATCTATCTCTGTGGTTGCTAATGGATCAGCCTTCCCCTTATCTCCATCATCAGTGGTGTCCCTCAAGGTTCTGTCCTGTCTCCTGCCCTTTTTCTCCTTTTTTCAATGATTTTCTCTCCTCCACAAATAATCAAATGTACTCATATGCTAATGACTCAACACTGCATTCATCCACATCCTTCAATTCTGCTCCTTCTTTTCTAACATGATATGCATCTTGTCTTGACACAACTTCCTTAATAAACTCAGACTTGAACAGGATATCTCAAAAGGGGGGTGGATGAAATATAGTTAAGTTTAATGCTCCTAAGACCCAATTTTTACCCATATCTTTATCTAAAACTGCTTCAAACTCTCACCTCTCCTTTAACGGTTCTGTAATTCCACCTCTTGACTCAATAAGCTTCCTTGGTACTACTGCAGCATCCATCCTTTCTTGGAAAACCTACATTATGGGAATAGCTAAGTCTCCCTCTAAATAACTTGGTGTCCTGTTTAGATGTTGAACCTTCTTTTCTTCTGAACAGTTACTCCGTCTATACAAAGGGCAGATTCATCCTTGTGTGGAGTCCTGCTCTCACATCTGGAGTGGTTCTAGCTCTGCATCCTTACTGGACTGAGTTGAGTCAAAAGCACTCTAACTCATCAATTGTCCCAGGATAACTTCCAAACTTCACGCTCTTACCCTATGCTGTAATGTTGGTTCATTTTCCGTCTTCTATGAGCATTACTTTGGTTTTTGCTCCTAAGAGCTGGCTGCTTATTTACCCCCATAACTAAGTAGAGCACACAATACTCGGCAAGCTGCTGTGTCACATGATTACTGCATGGCCAGTGGCAACTCAAGGGTGGGCTGTTTTGATAACTGTTTCTTTCCCTACACATCAAAGCTTTTGGAACTCTTTACCTTCTCATATCTTTCCCTACAACTATGTCCTGGCACATTTCAGAAAACAGGTTGCTCACTTATTTCAAAATTCATAAACACTTTCCCTTCTTTTCTTTAAAAAGAAAATCAACTCTTTCATTTATCTCCCTGACTGTCCCATCCATACACAAATCAAACAGCCAAAGTAACACCACACAATCCTGTCACCGACCAACCTTCACCTGGAACCACTTACTTTCCTCTTTTCCTACACATACACATGCCTTACACCCTATATAAAAACATCTCACCGCTTTTATCTACTTTCCTCCTACACAAAATATTGTAAGACCTTTCATAAAGCATTTGTATCAACCCTGCCACATGCTTTCTCCTTATCCATAAATACCACATATCAAATCCTCTTGTTTCTCTTTCTCACACACATTCTTTAGAGCAAACACCTGATCTGCACATCCTCTACCACTTCTGACACTACAATGTTCCTCCCCAGTCTAATGTTCTTTTCATGCCTTCAACCCCTCAATCACCACTCTCCAATACATCTTACCAGGTACAATTAATAAACTTATATCTTTGTCCCTCTTGCCTTTATACAATGGCACTATACGTGCATTCTACCAATCCTGAGGTACCTCACCATGATTCATGCATACATTGAAAATCCTAACTAACCAATAAAAAACACAGTCATCCCCCTTCCTAAGAAATTTAACTACAATACCATCCACTCCAGCTAAATAAATGAGTAAAAGGAAACTGAAGAAGATGGACCTTACTCACTCTCTGCTTAATTAAATTATTAATATCGTAAGTAGTTTTCTACTATGGTCTTTCTGGCAGTATATGATATTTGTCAACATTTACATACTGCTTATATCTCCATTTGATTATTTTTCTTCTGCTGAGAGTTCAACACACTTTTACTAGTGAATACAACTCTGTGAGGAGTCTATCATAAGAACTTCTGTATATCTATCATACTTATATAATAATATATCTGAATTCCAACTTCTGGCATTTTTACAATCAAATACTCTATCATATCACAGTGATAATTAAGGCAATGAGTAACTTCAATAACATTTTAAAGCCCAATCTTAATCCACTTTAAACCATTATCACTGATGATAAAAGCTCTTAATAATTTACAAATCCCTTGTCTGAACAAACCTTCCCCATTTAAAACAATTTCTTGATGAATATCAGTCACAACTGCATTCACTTTTATAATATCCTCTTTCAAAGAAAAGCTCCAAATGCCTTAATTTTCCTTTGTTAGCACCCTCTTGGTAGAGTTTCTCATAATAAAAACATGGTTCATATACATGACCATTCATATCATATCTCTGATTATTCTGCCATACTCATTTACAAATCTTGGTCCAAGACACCATCCTAGCATAAATCTTATCTCATACACTCAAGAAATCATTGTGACACTATGTCATATCATTCATCCTATATAACTCTTTCTTTATATACAATAGGGGTCAATTCACTGTATCCATTTAATGACTGGTATATTAACGGCACTTTAAGGTTCCAGGCATAATGCATAAACACACTTGAGCAACATCCTTCTTGTTCCATTTGCAACTTGTGGTTTCTTGAAAATCTGAAGAATTTACACATTAAAACTTTTCTTTTGCATCTCTACATTTTTCAGTCCTATTTCAACTAAGAGCTTAATTTTCTTTACTCAAAACCACAGTTCAATACTGATACATTCACTTCCCCTGAAGACAGCCACATATTCCTTAAGATACAAATATATACATATAGAAAGAACACCTTTTTTTTCAGAAAATCACATACATAATTATAGTTTAAATACAAAAATTCTCTATTAGCTCTATTAGATAAAGTTTGATTCATATTTACTAATGGTGGGTGCACTGACGGCTTCCCCAGTAAGAGCAGCATGATGGGAATGGAGGGCTGGAAGGCTGGGATGAGCATGGCCCACTGCTTCTGCATAACGGTGTTCTCCCAAGGTCAGGATCACATCAAGAAGAAAGGCACTATTACGTCGGATAGTAGGAATCTGAATCAAAAAAAGAATATGTAAGTCAAGTCACTTTGAGCACTATATTCACTATCAAAAATTTTCAGAGATAAATTCCTTTAAATCTAACTTGGTAGGAGTTAGTAAGCAGCCAACGATCAGGGAAGTATATTACCAGTACTACCCGCCTGGGTATTGGAAGGGTTCGTGACAGCTGCATAGAGCCAGCACTTCAGTAGTCAAGCTGCACTCATGACCTAGGTAGCTGTATTTTCTTTCTGCCTCACCCACACATGGACTATTGGCATTCTCTCCACAAACATCGAATCTCTCTTTGTCATACATAACACCTGAGAATACTTAACTCACACAGCTCATTTTCCATAACTAGATTTTCCTGTGGTGAGTACCATGCGCTAACCCTGCCTTTTGGCAAAATGGTAGGAGCAATAGATAAAAGTAGTCGGCAGGAGCATTAGGTAGGAACATTAAGTAGAGGCTTCTGGAAAAACTGTACTTGAGTTGCACTGTGCCAGTGGCCTGCTAAGGGTTAGGCACTAAAGGCTAAGAAGTGGGACTAAAATTCACTAGTTATGGATAATCTATTGCCCTGGCCACCCAATGAAGGAGTTCCACTTGGGAACAGGTGTCAGAGATATAGATAAATAGATAAAACTAGTCATATGCAATTTGGTTTATACCTCTCTTATATATCTTGAACAAAATTAGCTAACTTGAGAACTTCTTAAATCAAAAGAGATTATGAATTAAAGTTAGGCTACTGTGGTCACTGATTGTAACACATTAATCTTTTAGTACTGAAAAAGAGGACAAATGATAGTTGGGGTAAGCAAGTATCAACAAACTTCAGGAAAAATAGGGAAATGTTTTGAAAGGAGTTTAATGGTGTGAGGAAAACATGAGAACAAATAGGAGCATCAGTGAAGGGGTCACATGGAGAAATGGTAAAAGTAGACATAAGGTGAAGTGATGGAATGAGTATTTTAAAGGACTGTTGAATGTGTATGATGATAGAGTGGCATAAGTGTCATTTGAACATGCAGGTACACAACGTGAGAAAGTCATGGCAAGTGGTTTGGTGAAAAGGGAAGAGGCAGTGAAAGCCTTGTACAAAATAAAGTGTGGCAAAGTGACTTTAGTGGCTGAGGTAGCAGTTGAATTTCTTAAGAAAGGGGATGACAATGTTACTGACTGGTTGGTTAGGATTTCCAATGCATGTATGGACCATGGTGAGGTGCCTGACTAGTGGACTGCCTACAGAGTGCCACTGTATGAAGGCAAGGGGTGCAAAGGTGAATGTCTGAATTACAGAGGTATAAATTTGTTGAGTGCACTGGGTAAGTTGTTCAGAAGAGTAGTGACTGTCAGGGTGGTGGCATGCACAGAGCATCAGACTGGGAAGAAACAGTGTGATTTCAGGAGTGGTAAGGAAGTGTATGTCAAGTGATTACTTTGAAGATTTTGTATGAATAACACTTACAAAAATAGAGGGATTTGTAAGTGGCATGTATGGATCAATAGAAAGCATATGACATGGCTGATAGACATGCTATGCAAAAGGTGTTACAAATATATGGTTTGAGAAGAAAACTATTAACAGCACCTAATACCTCAAACAACTTTCTGCATCTCCTTACCGCTATTAACCTTTTCACAGCATATCTATTGTTATTTTCAAAAATATTAAGTACAAATATGACCATTTTTCAGCATTTCCAAATTCAAATGAATAAATCTTTTCTAAAACAATATCTAGCAATGGAAATTTAAATCATAAATAAGTGAAATTGTTTGGAAAATGTTTTTCAGTATAAATGAGTAAAACTGGGCAAAATGACTAAATAAGAAACCACATGTACTCCAAAGACATCAATTTGCAATATTTTTTACAGTAATAAATATATTGCATCATATATGTTTATATTTCATGACAAATTTTCTTGAATTCTTATCTATATATGGCCAGGAAGTTTCCTTATCTAGCATTAAAATTTCCAAGAAGGATGCAGTAGCTTTCTCTCTTCTTTTACTGACCACTTCATTATGTTCAAAGCTGCTCACTCATTCTGGGCCTACCCTTGGCCTATCAGCAACTGTTACTGAGATGACATCATCAACTTACTTACTTTAACCCGTTAAAGTTCACAATTCATAAATTGCAAGTGCCATCCCAAGGATGATCTCAGTAGGTAGAAATTTTTTTTTTTTTGACAAAAAAAAAGGCAAGGCAAGGCAGGGTAACCCCCCAAAAAAAATTTGTAGGCATTGCCTCAGTTAGAAAAGTTCTAGCACTTTGAAAACCTATGCTTCTCTCTTATGTGGTCTGTCCTATGAACATGAGAGATTACACACATGGAGGAGGCATGTTCAGAGAAAATCTTTCAGAAGAAAAAATTACCCAAACAGAAAATAAATACCTTCAGTGGTGATTCAAAGGAACACTGGAATTTGAATCTCCTGATGGAGGAATTCCCAGATCCACATGGTGCAGATCCACAACATCTGAGGTACTGTTTAGCAAAGATGGAAGATGAGTGCCAAAGATACCTTTTCTTGATTTCCTCCAACAAAATAATTTGAGGAAGGCTTAGGTAGAAGCCGCTTTTTTCATGTGTGCCAGGTTGAGCCAAAAAAAAACAAGTTTCTGAATCCACAAGATCTTCCTTGCTGAAAGTGGTTTCAAGTTTCCAGGAAGCACAGACAAATGGTCTCCATGATAATCTCTGTGGAAGCCTAAAAGGTCTCTTAGAGATTTAACTGGACATATGGCACGATGCTCTCTAGATGAATTCTTCCAAAAGTGTATAACAATTGGGCTATTTCTAAATTCTTGAGTATGGGTTTACCTTACCTATCTATCTATATATCTTACACCTGTTCCCTCTGGAAACTTCCATCTAGGGGGTGGCCACAGCAACAGTGTCTCCACTTATCACTGTCCTAAAATGCTTCCCCTGCATACCCCATTCCATGCATTATTCTCCCATTTCTCTTCAACCTATTTCTCCATGTCAGAAAAGCTTGTCCTCTCATACCAATCCCTTCAACTGTACTATCATACATGAAAAAGTTGTCTGCTCACACCACCCTCTTTAACTGTACCATCAAACACTCTCTTTGTAAACTCCCTGTAATACATGTTTTTCCACATGCCCAAACTACCTCAAAGTATTATGTTTCACCCACTCTATCACTCCAAAATTCATTCCCTTTGCATTCCCTGCCATACCAAAGCTCTCATACACCCCCTCATTACTTTCTTCTTTCCATCTAGTCATACCAAATGCTCCTCTCAAATAACTCATTTCTATAGCTTGAATTTCTTGACTTCTGTGACTCCTATGTCCCAAGTTTTGACTACATAGTCCAGATCAAGGAGGACTATGCTGTCCCTTAACCCATAAGAAATTGTCACTGAAGAAAAGTAGATTCTTGTGTCTGGCCACAGTGAGTAATTTACAATCTCTCCTCCCACAGGTCTTTTAGATAAAAAGATACTGAGAAGCTGAACTGCCAGAAAAATTATTAGACTGTAAAAGGTCATAGTCTTGTGAAAGCTCTAACCTGGGCTATAGTAGAGAAGCATCAAGTTTTCTCTGGAAGATATGAGATGTTTATCCCACGAAGGGTGGTAGATTAAGAACCAAACCCAGCAATGAGGGTTCTTGAAGGAACTGTTACAATAGAAATGAGACTTTCTAGCTTTAATCTTGTGATAAACGCCTAACAAAAACTAAATATAAGGCTCTGATCAGTCATATCCGAGCCATCAGATTCTTAAAGGGAAGACTGAAAGGTACTGATTTCGATTAGAGTCAAATGTTAAGTGGAAGGTCATGTGTTACACATTCTTCAAACCTCAGCTTGTAGAAGTGTTGAGAAAATCCATATATGTAAACTCCAGATTTGAGGGTGAAGTCCTAAAAAAGCTTAGGTGGTACAGAATAGTGATTTACATCCTCTTTTAGGTGACAGCATACTCTAAATGATAAAAGAACCTTTGCAGATATCCTTATATGTCCATCTAAAGTGCCCTCTCACAATATCATCATCATTTGAAGGACCTAATACTGTTTCACATTACCATCTAATTCTAATAGTTCATCAGCATAACTAGTTTACATGAAAAAACTTAATCCACAAAGATGCTACCAAATTAAGAGATCAAGCTACAGATAAAGACTGGGATCTTTAAATTTACCCACCTTGGAAGAGAGAAGACTGAGGGGTGACCTGATCACAACCTTTAACTTTTTAAGAGAGACTGATGATGAGGACAGTTCTTTAAGAAATGTAGGGATGCAGCAACCAGAGAACATAACATGAAATCATGCGGCAACCAAAGAACATAATATGAAATTACATAAGAAACTTGTAAATAAAGATGTAAAGAAATGCTCTTACTGTATAAGACTGACTAAGGACATGGTCAATGCAGACACCATACATATATTTAAGAGGTTGCATGAAAATATAGTGTTCAAAAGATGGGGTCTCACAGTGTAAAACTCCCCATTTAGTATGAATAGATAATTACCATGTGCATGTCATCCAAATAAAATATTTTCCACAGATGATGTCTTGTGTTTTTGAACAACCAAAAGTAAGAATTTCTAAGTATGATGATTTATACTCATTCTTTCATACATGTACGCTATTTCCTGCATTATCAAAGTAAGTGCCAAGTACATACAAAGAATTGGCCTCATTGGCTCACATCCAGTCTCTAGTTGTCAAGTAAAATGCACAGATACCAGAGACCCCTAACTAGAAACTGGCCCCACAAAACTTTTCAGTTTCTCTTGTCCACTTCATACATTTATTCTCATAACATATCAAAAAAGGCCTCAGTTTTCTCTGAGTAAAAGTGTGCATAATACATGAATATTTATTCTTTCTTTTCTTTTAAACTATTCACCATTTCCCGCGTTAGCGAGGTAGCGTTAAGAACAGAGGACTGGGCTTTTTTTGAATATCCTCACCTGGCCCCACTCTGTTCCTTCTTTTGGAAAATTAAAAAAAAAAACGAGAGGGGAGGATTTCCAGCCCCCGCTCCCTCCCCTTTTAGTCGCCTTCTACGACACGCAGGGAATACGTGGGAAGCATTCTTAATCCCCTATCCCCAGGGATATGAAAAGTTATATATTTAACAAAAAAAAAAAAGGCTCTTGAAAGCATGCATTTTTCATTAAGGAAGTAAAAGTACTTCAGCTTCTTGATTTGAGAATGTATTTCTCATCAAGAAAGTTTATATTCATAACAAATATATATAGACTTTTCTTTGATGAATAATGCAGTACTACTTGAGATAAATATTACACGATTCTTAGCAAAATGGCACTGATTCAGCATATGATATACAATCAAAGCTTCTGGCACAACGGCAACTTTGACAAAGCGCCAGTGTAATACAGTATATCAGATGGGAACCACTGGTCTAGAGAATCCATAGGGATCAACTAAGGAGTTTGTCCTACTTGGAGGCTACCAGTGTCACTGAACTCCAAAAACCAGCTAGTCTGAAAATTGGGCAGAGGAATTGTGGGAAAAAGATAAATTTGTTTCCACTAATTCCAATCCAAAGGTTCCCCACTCCAAAGATTAACATTATGTTTTTCACACTTGTTCACCATTTCCTGCATTGTTTGGTCGCAATAACGATGTGAAGCATGCATGGGAAGAATGGAACTAGAGTGATGAAGTGTACATGGGATGAACTATGGCATATGAAGCAATCAGGTTATACTACAGAAAGGTCTTTGGGGCTTAGCTGTGGATAGGGAGAATGTTGCCCCCTGTAAAACATGCTCCAATTCACTCTATCCTGTGCACATCTCACATCCTCCTGCATTTTCAGGCCCCAATCACTTAAAACACCTTTTGCTCCATCTCTCAATCTCCAAATTGGTTGAACCATTCTCTTTGTCCCCTCCACTTTTAACACTTATACCCTCTTAGTCAGCTTTTCATCACTCATCCTCTCCATATGTCTCTCTCTCTCTCTCTCTTAAATTGGAGGCTCCATTTACAGACAAAAGTTTACAACAAGGCTAGGCCTTATGTAAAATATAAAGATGTTACTGAAAAGTAAAAAGAAAAGACAAGGGAGAGTATTTACTTATTTTGATGGAAATGAAAAACCTGTCTTTTAAAATGAGCCAGGTCACAGTTGCTAGGAAAGACATGAGAGGGTAGTGAGTGCCAAAGTTTCAAGATGTAGGGAAAGAAACAGTCATCAGAATAGCACACCTTGGAGATGTTAATGGCCTACTGAGTATTGCATAGTCTAGCTTGTAGTGGAAGCACACAAGCACCCACTTTTTGGGAGCAAAAACCAAAGTAATACCTAAAAAAGAGGGAAAGTAAACCAACATTGCAGTGTAGGACAAACAGTACAAGTTTTGGAGCTCGCCTGGAAGAGTTTCTAAGTCAGACTGCTTTCGACTCAACTATCTGTCTACCTACGTCTCTGATGCCTATTCAAACTGGAACTCCCTCAAAAGGGTGGCCACAGCAACAGAATCTCTATAACTAAAGAACTCCAGTGCTGATTCTTAGCCTTTACTGCCTCACTCTTAACAGGACACCGGCAGAGGGCAAGTCTAGTGCAATGTTTGCAGAGATTCCTACCTAATATTCCTAAAGACTTCTATCTAATGCTCCTACCCACTATTTGTTCCTAATATTCCTGCCTAAATGTTCCTACCAACTACTTCTATTTACTGCTCCTATCATTTTGTCAAAATGCAGGGCTAGCACATAAAGCTCACCACAGGAAAATCTAGAGTTACAAAGAAAGAGCTATGTGAGTTAAGTATTGAGGCAGAAAGAAAAGAAAGCTACCAGGGTCAGAGGAGTGCAACTTGACAACTACTAAAGTGCTGGCTCACTAAGCAGATGTCACTAACCCTCCTGATATCCAGGGAGTGAGTAGTTGGCTGCCTGCCAACTACTAACTACTTCAACTCAACTCTATCAAGTAAGTATGCAAAGCGAGAAACCACCCCAGATGAAACAGCAATATTCCATAGAAGGACAGAGCAATCCTTTGTATAAACAGTGCTACTGCTCCAAAAGAAAGAAACTTTGACATCTAAACAGAACTCCCAGATTCTTAGAGGCAGAGTTAGTTATTTCCATAATGTAGGATTTTCAAGATACTTATGTGAATATTATAGTAATAACAGTTACGTTCACTGCGTCAAAAAGTGGAATTACAGAACCATCATGAGGGAGGAAAATTGTGCAGAGTTTTTGAGAGACTGATGAGTAGAAACTGGGTCTTAAAGGCATTAAACTTAACCAGATTTCATCTACCCCACTGAGATATCCTGTTCAATTCTGAGTTTACTGAGGAAGTTGTGTCAAGACAAGATGCAGATTGAATGGGAGAAGGAACAGAATTGAAAGATGTGAAGAAATGCCAAGTTGAATCCTCAGTGTTTGTTTTTTTGTGGAAGAAAAGAAAACATTGAAAAAAAAGAGAAAACTTGTAGAAGACAGGTCAGAAGGGGGAGAGGCTGATCCATCAACAACCATGGAGATAGATTGGCCAGAGAGGAATCTAGATATGAGGGAACAAAGTGAGGGAGGGAAACCAAAAGAAGGGTACTTTGAGATGAGATCCTGATGCCACACCCTGTCAAAAGCCACGGATGTGTCAAGGGCAACTTCACATGATTCCCCAAAATCCTTCAGGGATTTTGACCAGACATTAGTAAGATTGGAAAGAATATCACAAGTGGATCTCACATTACATAAGCCATACTGGTGGTCAGAGAGAAGACTGTGTAATCCTACATCTGAGGATATGGGAGTTGAGGAAGGATTCAAAGACTCTGGAAATGGCAGATGTCAAAGCAACAGGACAATTGTCAGAGGGGACAGAATGGTGAGATGTACCAACACACTCTTCCAAGCAGAAGGAAAAGTTTTGGTTTTAAACAAAAGCATACAAGTAAGCACAGGTGCAAGTTCAGAGACAAATTCTCAGTATACAAGGATAAATGTCATCAGGACCATAAGCCTTGCTTGTGTCAACAGCGAGAAGTGCTTTATGAACAATTCAAAAAGAGATTACATAAAGAGACACAGGATTAGTAAGATGGGCATCATGGGGTGAAGGAATGTTAGGTTCATACAAGGTAGAGTTAATGGAGAAATGGTGCCATTTGAAAGGAAAAGTGAAGGAAAGGTAAAACTACAGAAGTTGTTAACAATGCCCTAAACCACAGACCAGAAAGACCAATCAGTGGATGATGAGGATAGGTTACTGCACTTCCTTTGAATAAAGGAATATTTTTTCTCATGAATAACTTACCTATTTTGATTACAGGCAGTGATAAACACTGAAAGGGAGTTGGAGGAAGGAGTTCTTCCAAGCACGACATACTTGATCTTTTGCCTGAATGGCCTTAGAACAGATATGGATGAACCATGGAAGAAGAGGTCATCTTGGAGAAAGAAAGGATTAATATTTCAATTCCCAAAATAATAATCCCTGCTATGAGTATGGTGGATACAGAAGTATCACCATTTAGAGACAGAAATTTAACCAAGAAATGTCACAAAAGAATTTTCAAAAGCTATTCCAGTCAGCTCTGTTGATGTGCCAATATTAGAAGGGGCTGCTGGAAGTGGAAGTGCAGTTAAAACATATATTTATGAAAATGTGGTCAGATGAAGCAACTGGGGGCAAATTTGTGTAGCCACAGCACAAAAGATTAGAGGAGAAAAACAGATCTAGAACATTAGGAGTGGTCACAGCAGTCAGGAATATGGGTGGGGTGGGAGATAATTTGCTCAAGATATTTGAGAATGGAGAACCTGAGGGCTTCAATCCCCCCCATCCCTTTGTATGGTTAGAATTCAACCATTCCCTGTGGTGAACGGTGAAATCCTCTAAATAAAGGATCTTGACTTGCAGGTGAGGGGATACCATAGTCTCATGGCAGGAGTTTATATAGTCAAAGAAAGATAAAATTTGTAGATTCAAGAGAGCAGGAATTTATCTAATTTACAAAGAAAATATGTGGTAGTTGAGAGACAGATCTTGAGCCACATAACATTAAAGTTTGGGGACTCAAGGTCTTTAAGGTGCGCAACAGGTCTGTTGATGTTGGAATAAGCACAGACACTTCCTTTGAACTAGAACTGTTAGTGGAGATTTTAGTTGGATATGAAAAGGGGGCTAGTAAGAACATCATTAGACAACCGGGTCTCAGAGAAAAGCAAGGTATTAGGAGAGGTAGGAGACAGATGGTGTTCACTAGAAGAGAGGTTACTAGAGAGACTATGAATGATGGTCTTGAGAATGAAAAAAGAGGCAGGTTCATCAGAGAAGGAAAGGTGGTGGCAGGGACCGGTACAACTACTGTCTGAACCCTCCTTCTCACTGGCAGTAGAGTCTAACAGGAAACTGGAGATTCTTAGCAACCTACGATGCTTGGGACTATAGGGGCCATAGGTTTGTTGGATTCTATCATGATCATATATAAAAATGATTGTGTACACAGATGGCAAGAAAACCAATGTAAAGAAAATAAGTGAGGTTTGAGTAGGTGTAGGGAGAAGATGGCAGGACTAGCCCAGTAGTCTCATTTTGATGAGACAGAAAGTAAGACTAGGTATCCTAACATACTAGTGTTACATAGTTCCAGGCACCACTTTAATGCTCCTCAAACAGGACGGTAGCACCACCCTGGGCAGCTGCTGTCAAGTCAATAGCCTACTATCTTATCATACTCTTCTTATTACCATACCTCTCCCTTACCTTATCATCTCTTTTTTGATCAAACTATCTCACACAACATATCGTTCTCAAGCATTTCATTTCCAACTCATCTAACCTTTTCCATACTCTTTACTTATGGCCCATGCCTCACAATCATGCAACATCACCAGAACTACCATAACATCAAACATACCTACCTTTGTCCTCAGAGACAGTGATCTCTCTTTCCACACACTCCTAAATGCACCAAAGACCTTAGCTTCCTCATCCATCCTATGGCTTACTTATGCTATCCATGGTTCAATCCACAGCCAAGTCCACTCCCAGGTATCTAAAACTCTTCACTTCCTCCAGGTTATCTCCATTCAAACTCTCAGCCAACTTGTCTCTCTCTCCTGCTAATCTTCATAGCCTTATTTTTATTCACACTAACTCAACGTACTCCCCTTACACACTTTCCTAAATTCACATATTAGCTTCTGCAGTTTTGTACTTTAGTCTGCCACCAGAGATGTGCCATCAGCAAACATCAACTGACTCATCTCCCAGGCTTCTCCATCCCTAACAGATTGCAAACCTACCCCTCTCCAAGATCCTCACTTTCTCTCCTTGACCACTCATCAATATACAAATTAAACAAAGGCCATCAACAAAGTAAACATCCAAAGGACACTTCCTTGAACAAGATTTTGAAAAAAAACTTGGTATCTTTAACAAAACAATTCATCCACCCCACCCAAAACTATACTCCATTTGCCTCATCATCCATCCTCTCAAAAACACAGTGAACCCTCATTCTGATGGACTAAGTGGAGAGAGGGTTGTCTATTTGGAGCCAAATTTTCTTACATCCTGATTTTTTCTCAAAGAATCAATAAATCAAATATCAATACATGTAATCCATTCATGCTACATACAAATCCATCTGTTTTTCTAAGTATTTCTCACATACATTCTTCAAAGCAAACACCTGGTCAACACATCCTCTACCACTTCTGAAACCAAATAGCTCTTCCCCAATCTGATGTTCTGTACATGCCTTTACCCTCTTAGTCAATACCTTCCCATATAATTTCCCAAGAATACTCAACAAACTTATGCCTCTGTAATTTGAACACTCCATGTGACCAAACCATTTCAAAACACCCTCTTCTGCTCTCTCAACCACACTCTTTTTATTTCCACACATCTCTCTTACCCTTACATTACTTACTCGATCAAACCACCTCACACCACATATTGTCTTCAAACATCTCATTTCCAGCACATCCACCCTCCTCCGCACATCTCTATCCATAGCCCACGCCTCGCAACCATACAACATTGTTGGAACCACTATTCCTTCAAACATACCCATTTTTGCTTTCCAAGATAATGTTCTTGACTTCCAAACATTTTTCAAGGCTCCCAGAATTTTCGTCCCCTCCCCCACCCTATGATTCACTTCCGCTTCCATGGTTCCATCTGCTGCCAGATCCACTTCCAGATATCTAAAACACTTTACTTCCTCCAGTTTTTCTCCATTCAAACTTACCTCCCAATATGAATAAGAGCAAGGTTATTAGGTACAGTTGGGTTGAGGGTCAAGTCAAAAATATATTACATTTTTATTTATTTATTCATTTTGCTTTGTCGCTGTCTCCCGCGTTAGTGAGGTAGCGCAAGGAAACAGACGAAAGAATGGCCCAACCCGCCCACATACACATGTATATACATACATGTCCACACATGCACAATATACATACCTATACATCTCAATGTACACATATATATACACACAGACATATACATATATACACATGTACATAATTCATACTGTCTGCCTTTATTTGTTTCCATCGCCACCTCGCCACACATGGAATAACAAGCCCCTCCCCCCTCATGTGTGCAAGGTAGCGCTAGGAAAAACACCAAAGGCCCCATTCGTTCACACTCAGTCTCTAGCTGTCATGTAATAATGCACCGAAACCACAGCTCCCTTTCCACATCCAGGCCCCACACACTTTGCATGGTTTACCCCAGATGCTTCACATGCCCTGGTTCAATCCATTGACAGCACATCGACCCCGGTATACCACATCGTTCTAATTCACTCCATTCCTTGTCCGCCTTTCACCCTCCTGCATGTTCAGGCCCCGATCACTCAAAATCTTTTTCACTCCATCTTTCCACCTCCAATTTGGTCTCCCACTTCTCCTCGTTCCCTCCACCTCTGACACATATATCCTCTTGGTCAATCTTTCCCCACTCATTCTCTCCATATGACCAAACCATTTCAAAACACCCTCTTCTGCTCTCTCAACCACACTCCTTTTATTTCCACACATCTCTCTTACCCTTACATTACTTACTCGATCAAACCACCTCACACCACATACTGTCCTCAAACATCTCATTTCCAGCACATCCACCCTCCTGCACACAACTCTATCCATAGCCCATATATGTATATATATATATATATAAAAATGCCACAGTGACATCACACAGCCCTGCCTCTGGCTATAAACCATGGTACTGAGAAGAATGCTCCTCTACACTAGCAACCACCTACAGCTCAGGAACTCCTGGACTTGAGTGAAGTGTTGCCAATGTTGATATGGATGGCAACCTTAGACCTGATCACATATGCACTGTTGAGCACACAGGTCCAAGTGCCTCGGCACCATTAACATCTGGGTTGTGTACCTTAGCTCTAGAAGCAAACCCTAATTTGACTTGGCATGATATGCAAACCTTGAGGTGATGTTTTTATGCAGTTGCTCTTCTAAAGAAGGCTATCAAATCATCTAACAGCTGTCCCCCATACCATATATCCTCAACACATCCAATAAAGCATTCCATTCGACTCTGCCATACGCTTTCTCCAGATTCATAAAAGCAGCATACAACATCTTATCTTTCACTTAATACAAAAATCTGATCTACACATCACCTGCCTTTCCTAAAACCCTGTTGTTCTTCACTTATTTCCATTCAGTCGCTTCCATCACTCTATCAATTAATACTCTTGCATTAACTTTTCCTAGTATATAAACAGACTTATTCCCCTATAATTGCTACATACATCCTTAGCACCTTTTCCTTTGAATAAAGGAACAATAAAGCTTTCACCTAATCCTCAGGCACAACCTTCTGTTTCCATGCTAAACTACAGATAAGATGCATCCACTTTATCACCTTTTCTCCCCCAGCTATCTTGGGGATATTTGAGCAGAGGGCATTATTCCTTGCAAACACCTTTGTTCAGCACAAGTATAGATGGATAAGGAATGATGGATGAGAAGAACAGAAGGCTTTGATTGACTATGTGGCAGTGGATGAGAGATTGAGATAGGTTGTGCTAGATGCTAGAGTTGTGAGAGAAAACTTTGGAGACTCTGACCATTTTGCATTTTTTGTCGGGATGGGGATCAGGAAGAAGTGGAGGTATGGTGTAAGGAAGAATGGGAGAGGTAAAATGTTGGCAAGCAAAAAGATGAATCAGAAAAAATGCAGGGAGAGTACGAAAGGAAGGTAACTGAAAGCTTAGATGGAAGTGCAGTGAATGTAGAAATGCAGTCATGTATGAATGAGATGTTGAAATGTTTAAAGAAATACTACTAAAGGCTGTAGAATCAGTAGTTGGATACAAGACAGTGAGATATAGAAATAAAAAGGGCAGTGCATGGTGGACAGAAGGAGAAGAAAAAGGCATATGATAGATTGCTCAATAGGAATGTACCAGTGGAAGTTCAGCAAAGGAGGGAAGAATACAAAATATGTAAGTGGAATTCTAAGAAGCTGACAGAAGAAAGCAAGGAAAGAGTAGATAAAGATCTTGGAAGGAAGATAAGTGAAAAGTTTAGAGATAATAAGAAACTATACTGGAAGGAGGTGAAAAAGAAAAAGAGGTGGATGTAAAAGTGAAAATGTTGATTAGAGAAGTAAGGTAGGGGAGTTGCTGAATCACAAGGAGGAAAGTGAGAGGAGGAAGGAAAGAGTATTTTGAAGAACTGATGAAGGTGGGAAAAGAGAAGACAACAGTTGTTACATGCATGGGTATGGAGGATGGAAGGAAGAGGATACAAGTACAAATGCTATAGCAAAAAGGGAGGTAAGAAGGGTAATAATGAGGATGAAGGTAAGAAAGGCACCTAGAGTGGATGGGATTGTGGGTCTCATCAAGAAGTAAGGCATTAGGATAGGCATTTGTGTTCACTTGAGCTCCCATGGTTTAATTCACTGCCATGTACAATCCTAGGTACCTAAAAGCACTCTACTTTCTCCAAGTTCTCTGCATTCAAACTCCCACTCGAAATAACCTGTCCCTCTCTACTGCTAAACCTAATAATTGTTTTATCTACATTTATTCTTGAGTTTCTTCTTTTACATTCTCCCAAACTCAGAAACTAGCTTCTGCAGTTTCTCACCACATTTCAGACTAACTTTAGAGTCTTTTTAGGTCCTCCCTGTAAGCTGATGCAATCCTCTTTGCTTCTCGGTTCACTCATAACTTCTGCATCATCTGCAAACATATTTAGGTAGAAATCAACACCTTCAAGCAAGTAACTGATGTAGATCAAGAAGAATAACAGTCCCAGATCTAAACCCTTTGGCACTCTGCAGGTCACCTTATCCCATTTGGAAAAAGCTGTTCTGATATGTGTCCTTTGCTCCCGCCCACTGATAATAATCTTTTTCCAACAAGTCAGCCTCTTATGAGGAAATCATCAAGCTGAATCACCAAGATCAACGAAATAGACAGTGGACAATATTTTGAGAGGGGTAGGATAGAGAAACCAGAGGACATAACATGACATCAAGTTTGTAAATAAGGATGTAAAGATATACATTTATAGTATAAAAGTGGTAAATGAATGCAACAGACTGGCTGAGGACATGGTTAATGCAGACAGAATGCATAAATTTGAGAGGTTATACGATAACAGAGAGTGTTCAAGATGTGGGGCCCCATGAGTGTAAAACTCCCTCACTGCAGTGAACAAATAGGTAATTACTCAAACCTCCCAATAGCATCACATCATGAGCAAACAGTAACTGACTCACATCTTTTCCCAGACAGAATGCAAACCTACCCGTCTCTCCAAAACTCTTGCATTCATTTCCCTCACCGTCCCATTCATAAACTGATTATAAATGCATGGTGACATTACACATCCCTGTTACAGACCCATCTTCACTTGGAACCACTCACCCTCCTCTCTTCCTACTTCCACAGACACATTGCTCTCTTGTAAAAACTCCTTACTGTTTCTTGTAGCTTTCCTCCCAGATCACATATTCCTCCACAATGCATCTCTATCAATGCTATCATGTGCTTTCTCCAAGTCCATAAATGCTTTATACTAATTCTACTTTTCAAAGTATTTCTCACATGCATTCTTCAAAGCAAACACCTGGTTTATTCACCCTTCTACCACTGCAGAAACCACAATGTTCCTCCCCAGTCTGATGCTCTGTGCATGCCACCACCCTCTCACTCACCACAATCCTACAAAACTTATGATGTACGCTCAACGTAAATATCTCTGCAATCTGAACAATCACTCTTGTCCCTCTTACCTCTACATAACAGAACTATACAGACACTGCAATCCTAAGGTATCTGACCATAAGCCATACATAAACTGAAAAACCTAACTAACCAACCAACAACAAAATCATCCCCTTCTTAAGAAATTCAATTGCAATCCATTCTACTCTAACCACTTTACTGCACTAAATCTAAGCAAGGCTTTCACTAACTATACCTCCACATCCAAAACATCCCTTATATGCTTTTCTATCAATGAACACATAAACCATTCCTTCAAAATATACACCCCTCAGCATGTTCATGACCAATCACTGACAGCATTTTTTAATCCACATCTTCACATCTTCCTCAGATTCTGCTATTCTCTTTGCTCCCTCCATTTGTCATGTATACACGATAAAAGAAGTACCTTCCAAAACAGGTCTGCTGAATTTTGAAATGTGCTGTCTCTGCAGGGTTGATAAACTTAATGTGAGATTATAGTAGCCCCACTTTATAGTTGTCCCATTGAAATATGAAATCAATAAAACATTTATGAAGGCAAATGACAAGAAATGTCACTAGCAATCGAAATATCACAATATCATGAAAGTAGAGCTACCACCATGAGGCCAGACCAATGGAAGTTTCTCAAAATCCTTTGTATATGGTGTTGTATTGTTTCACACAAGATGTGTTATGATACTTTTATTCTGTATGAAAACCTTCTTTGTTAGCCTTTCCTCACTCCTCCTCTCCATATGTTGAAAACATTTCACCATGAGTAGAAAATAATTAATCAAAACCTCTTCAGCTTTTCAGGAATACTCTTCACAATATTGCACCTCTCTTACCCTACCATTTCTTATTCTATTAACCCTCTTCACACCACATGTTTTCCTAAAATATTTCACTTCAAACACATCCACCATCTTCCATACCTTTGCATCTAGAGACCATAACTCACATAAGTACAGTACTATCAAAATGACAATGTCATATATGCCAACCTCATAGGCAATGACCTCTCTTTCCACACTGTCCTCAGTGCGCTGAAGACCTTAGTTCCCTCTCCCATCTTATGCCTTACTTCAGCCCCCATTATTGTATCAGCTGCCACTTCTACTCACAGGTACAGTCATGGACAAAAGTCCCATTACTACTCCTCCATTCAAATTTGGTTTAATCTATAATGAGCAACTACTACAATGGCACATGTGTATGAGTTTCCAAACAACAGTCTTCTTTGTCAAGAAGTTAAACATTAATGTTTGGTCACAACCTCATAATTGCTTTCAATGGTGTTTATGGTTGGAATTGGAATTTCTTAATCTTCAGATTAGCTAATATGCTTGTACATGTTGGTTTACCTTACTTCACTTTTCTGTGATTGGAATTATCTCTAGCTTTGGTAAAGGAAGAGAAATTCTATAATATGTAACAAAATGTAATAATTACTTCAGTAAAGTTATACAGATGTATATACTGATATCATATGGAATTACCATTCTTTTAGATGTGCTTTACAAGTCATCATAATTCTTGTGTTTAATCTTCACAGAAAAGGCAGCCAGACATGACACTCTTCATGTCATTGCTGAACATGCAAGAATGTTGATTTGTGATTGATGAGGAAAACATTGATGGAGATTGCCAGAAGTGACAGCTTTCCTAAGCCAGCAGTTTACAGGTGGAAACCATTTACAATGCAAGCCTGCAGTTGACAGCCTCATTTGAGTGCTTGTCAGGATGAAGATATCACAGGAACTATGCATAATCATCCTATAATGTCATCAGTGCAGATTACCATTGACATACACCTGCCCTGTCACCTTAGGACCACTTAACAACACCTCTACAAGAAAAAAAAAAACAGTCACTGCTATGTTTTGGCCATAAAGAAAAAACTCAATGCAGTGAACAAGTGAATTGCATGGGGCTCATGCTCAAATACTCAGCCTCTGACCATCAGTTTTTAAGGATAGTAATTTTTACAGATGAAAAATGCTTTTCATCTGTGGCAGATGGGAATAGATGGTGATGGAGGTAAAAAAAACACCAGATATCTCCGTCACACCTTCACAGGAGAGGTTGCACATGATTGGGTTTGCACTAAATCTTGGGGTTAGATTTGGGCTTGCATCCTAGATGAGTTGGTCAGAATTGACAGATGTGTAACTAGCGTAGGACATGTCAGGATTCTGGCAGATGATTTACTGTCTTCTGTTCATGCCATGGCTGTTCCAGCTCCCTAAACCATTCAACTTGTACAGGATCATAGTCTCACACACAATCTCAAGGTAACTGAGCAATTGAAGTCAAGATAATCGATAGGCTAAGCAACCCATTACAAAATCTGAGGGACATCATGTGTTGCAAATGTAAAGTGCTAGTGAAGAAATGCCATGCATTCACTTTAGTTGTGGCATGACATATAAAAAGAGAAACAAGTAATAAAATACATTTCAAATGTATGATGATATATGGATGGAAGTACCAAAAAAGTACAGAAACAAGAGTATGATTGATAACAGTTACTGGGAGATCATCCCTCCATGACTTAATCATCAACGAAAACTAATCACTACAATAAAGGTTGTTGAAGTAGTTGCCTTCCAGGAAACTGGTTATGATAATCATAACAAAGATAGCTTATATGCTGTTGCCAACTGCAAGCACTATCTAACCATGACCATGTACTTAACACAATGGTTGCATGTGCACAGAACATTCTAGAGTCAGCTAAGGAACTATGTACTCTCTTTGTGTTGTCTTTGCCTGCAGGTTTTCAAGAAACTGTTCTCACAGATGTCTTCATTACTGATTCTGTCATTGTAGTACTGTCATTGGCATGCACCCAAATTCTTAGAGATGCTAATGTTCAGTTAATAAAATATGGCATGCAACCAATTTTCTTTGAGATGCAAATGTTCAGTTCGTAAAATATGGCAAGCAAACGATTTTCTTTGACTATCATAAGAAATGTTGGCATGATCTCTCTACAGCTGTGTCATTCCTATACTTGCATGTACATTTTTTGGCACTTCCATCCCCAAATCATCTGTTAATGAAGATCTTTTCATTATATGTAGATAATAAGGAGAATGGTGCCCAGAATTGAGCCTTGTAGTACCCTGCTTATACAGCTAACCTGATGCTTCCTTGTTTAATAACACTCAAAGATTTCTTCTGTATAGTACTCCATGATCCATGTATATACTTATTTCCTGTGGCATATGATCCAATTTCACCAAACCTTTTAAATGGCACTTTACTGAAAGCTTTTAAAACCTGGGGGACTACTTATCTGTGAACCTTATCAAATGATAAGCATTCAAGCAGCCTCAAGCAGACCTACCTAAGTATAATAAAGAATAAGTTACAAAACATGAAATAATGATAAATTGTTGGAGAAAAGTTGAGTGTGAATGAGCATACTTTCACCAGAGGGAAATTACCTAATATTTCTACACACCTGATATAAAAATCAAATAAAAGTGTACCCATTTCATTGCAGATAGAGCTAAAACCCAAATAAAGGTTGAGATTCCATAATAATAAAGGAAATGCTAAAGTCTATCAGTCTATCTATTCAGGCAGATAGAAGGCTGATATGTCATAATTCTGAAGTAAATACCAAAGTGAAGATTATAATGAACAAGAACTAGATTAAATGTTAAATGATAACAGATAAATAAACTAATTATAAATTACTTCATTTTTAAAAAGAGGTTCATCTATGGAAGACTTGCAGTGACGCAGTTGGGCAGAGAAGAGAGCAGTGAGAGATTCATTGATGAGGTGCTCTGTCTCTGGCCAATAGAGACGCAGGACATCCTCCAGGTATCCTAAGAAGGCGCGGCTGAACTGGATACTATTATTGGTTAACCCTACACACAACTCATCTGAAAATATCAGTGTCTTCATTACTGTGTTCTCTATACTTTTGGTTTGAATATTCTATCTTTTTAAGCATATACAAGGCAACTAAATGAACTTAGTAAGTTAGGGATACAAATGTCAAAAAGATCAACTGGTTTGGAACCTGTCCATGTGGTACAAAACATTCTCACAATCAATATCTACAGACAGCAATCCATGCTGGTTGACAAACAATAAAAGAAGAGAAAGAATGGAAAATTCTATGTGAAAAGTAATAATAAATAAAGCATTTCTGCCACTATATTCATTAAAATAATTATTACACCACTAAACTTATATCATGACAAATTGTGCTAAAGCATATGACAAATATGAGTAAACTTCTGTAATTTCATGATTTTCTTAGACCCAATCAAATCTAATAAATATGCATGTTAGTCTGTAGTGTTCTTATAAAGTGTATGAAAACAGCTTAACTGTTCATGGAATATCATCATAAAAGGTTTATTCAATCAAATCTAATAAATATGCATGTTAGTCTGTAGTGTTCTTATAAAGTGTATGAAAACAGCTTAACTGTTCATGGAATATCATCATAAAAGGTTTATTCAACTTAATTATTGGAACCTAAGCTTTACCTCATACACAAAGCCCTACATCATCAATTCCTTTCCTGTACAAGAGTATGCCACTTCAGCTGAAAGCTGTGCGACTAGAGTTCAGCTGACACAAAACGTCAACCCTTTTAACAGAGGAGCCATCCAGGGTGGTACTACCATCCAGACTGAGGAGCATTAAAGTGGTGCCCAGAACCATCTTACACTCTCCATGTCCGGATTGCAGGTGTTACTTTGTCTTATCAAAATTGAACTACTGGGTTAGTCCTACCATCTTTACACAAGCACCATACACCTACTCAAACCTTTCTTATCAATATCATTTTTTCATATAAGTACTTTTGTCAATGTCTATCCACTCAAACACTTATAAGAATCACCATGACAGAGCCCTTTAAATCTAAGGCCCCTAGTCCCCAGCATCAAGGGGTGCTATGAATCTCTGGATTTCTGTCTGACTCTGCTGCCAATGAGGGGGAGGGCTCTAGCAGTAGTAGTACTGGCCCTTCCTATGACCCATCACCCACCCTATGGTTTACACAAGTTTCCACTGCTCCATCAGTTGCCGTATCTACTCCTAGGTGTTCAGCTACAACAATCCACTTCTTCCGAGGTCTCTCTATTCAAACTTACACTCAAACAGGTCTGTTTAACCACCCTGCTAAATCTCATCTTTTTTAGGTGCAATACGAATTCTTATACAAGGTGCAGGAAAACATCAAGAAAAAAATCCTGGACAAATTATCTTTAGGTAACTGAAAAAAGAGAATCTTGAACCATGCTAAATAGAAGTGACAATCATAAAATGACTAGAAGAGTGTTCCATGGAAAACACTGTTGCCTGGATTGCAGCATATATACTGGGAAGGAAACAGAAAGGGTGAAAATACTGGGTGAATAATATAAAAAAATCTTTGCTAAGGTATATGAACTAAGGTGAAATTTTCTTCAAGTTATGAACTATTTCAAGTTCCAAAATGGGTCTTATGAGATTTAATTCTATATAGGGAAGCCCTGTATAAATTTGTTTTATGACGGCCAAAATACCTGCTTCCTGTCTAGCCTTTTTAAGCTGTTTTGTAAAAAGAACAATTTGCTTCAAAGAAGTACTGTCTAGGAAAAGTGACAGGAGATGCTCTTTAGTCATACTCAACATTTCTTACACATGAAATGAAGGTGCAAGATGTAGATGGCCTGAGCATTAAAAGAAGTGGGCTATTTTGCAAAATATTTATGCGAGTGGAGAGGAAGCAAGTGCAGACACCATGACATAAAACAGATTCCCAGATGAACTGAAACCAATCAAGGTAGGTCACTAATTGCTTAAGTATGCATTTCATGCGAACAAAACTGAGCTTCATTGGAAGAAGATGCTATTATGGATATGTATATTAAATGAGAGGGAGACAGCTTCAGGCTTAAAATGGCAAAGGATCACCAAATCCTCTTCCATGGAAGTAATGCCAAGAGAGACTACAAGCTGAAATCTCCCTTAGTGTGTCAATCCAAGAGCTCCAATCTGTTATTCACAGGCTAAATCTTCCTTTGGTATGGTGATCCAGCTCTACAGCTTAGTTTTTCCAGGACTGGGTCACCTTCTCTAACTTCATTAATTGCCAGTGACAACATTCTTGTCACGTTGTTAGGGGAAAACAAAATCATGCTGTTAATGCAGCCCAAGGATCAGGGCACTCTCACCTGAATATAGGCTTATCAACTACAGCGCAACTTGAGACAGATTATCTTGCAGGCAAATGGCAAAGTCCACAATTTCAGAGTTTTGGAGGAAATACAGTTCAACATAAGGAAGAATGTGGACATCAGTACCCTGTGGGATGAAAAACTCCCACAAAAATGAAAATTATTTGGAATATCGGGCTTGAACGTTTAACAGCTTTTTGCAGATTTGAAAATATGCCTGATATCCAAAAACAGACTGTGAAAGCACTTTGCGAAGCTGGGTTTGGGGAAGTGGACCAGGAGGGAAAGAATACTGCCCTCGCATTCCCTACAAGTCATAAAAGGCGACTACGAAAGGCAGGAGCAGGTGGCTGGAAATCCTCCCTTCATGTATTACTTTCCAAAATAAAGAACCAAGCAAGGATCTAGGTGAAGATTTTTCCCTCCAAGGCTCTATCATCTATTCTTGATGCTACCTAGCCCATAAGGGAAATGGTGAACGTGCATGTACCGAATACTTCTTTTCATACTTGATTGCCATTTCTCGCATAAGTGAGGTAGCACCAGGAAAAGATGAAGAAAGACACAACCACTCACATACACATTAGATACATTGATGCACCTACATGTACATATATATACGTGCAGACATATACATATCTACACATGTACATATTCATACTTGCTCGCCTTTATCTATTCCTGACACTAACCCACCCCACAGGCAATGGCACAAATGCATGAAGGAAAGGAAAAAAAATAATATAGACATTCTTTTCTCCTCCCCACACCCAATCGCTGCCCCCTGCATCAGTAAGGTAGCATTTGGAAAGATGTAAATAACATGCGTAAGACAAGAGAACAAATGGGAACATTGGTGAAGGGGGCAAGAAGGGAAGTAATAACAGGTAGTGATGTGGTGAGGAGATGGAATGAGTACTTTGAAGGTTTGTTGAATGTGTTTGATGATAGAGTGGCAGATGGTACTTTGAAGGTTTGTTGAATGTGTTTGATGATAGAGTGGCAGATGTAGGGTGTTTTGGTCAAGGTGGTGTATGAAGTGAGAGGGTCAGGGAAAATGGTTTGGTTAAGAGAGAAGAGGAGAGGTAGTGAAAGTGTTGCGGAAGATGAAATCTGTCAAGGCGGTGGAATTGGATGCTAGTGCAGTAGAATTTATTAAGAAAGGGGTGACTTTGTTGTTGATTGGTAGGTATGTATGGATCAAGGTGAAGTGCTTGAGGATTGGGAGAATGCATATGTATATAGTGTCATTGTACAAAGGCACAGAGGATAAAGGTGAGTGTTCAAACTACATAGAAATAAGTTTGTTGAGTATCCCTGGGAAATTGTATGGGAAGGTATTGATTGAGAGGGTGAAGGTATGTACAGAATGTCAGGTTGGGCAGGAGCAATGTGATTCAGAAGCGGTAAAGGATGTGTGGATCAGGTGTTTGCTTTGAAGAATGTGTGTGAGAAATACTTAGAAAAACAGATGAATCTGTATGTTGCATTTATGTATCGGGAGAAGGCATATGATAAGGTTGATAGAGATGCTTTGAGGAAGGTATTAAAAGAAATAGTGTGGGAGGTAAGCCGCTAGAAGTGAAAAGTTTTTACCAAGGATGTAAGGCATGTGTATGAGTAGGAAGAGAGGAAAATGATTGGTTCCCAGTGAATGTAGGTCTGTGGTAGGGGTGTGTGATGTCCCCTAAGGTTGTTTAATTTGTATACAGATGGTAGTTAGGCTGGTAAGTACTAGAGTTTTAAAGAGAGGGGCGAGTATGCAGTCTGTTTGGGGATGATAGGGCCTGGGAAGTGAGTCAGTTGTTGTTCACTGATGATATAGCTCTGGTGGCTGATTCGAGTGAGAAACTGCAAAAGTTGGGGACTGAGTTTGGAAAAGTGTGTGAAAAGAGAATGTTGGGAGTAAATGTGAATAAGAGCAAGGTTATTAGGTTCAGTAGGGCTGAGGGACAAGTTAATTGGAATGTAAGTTTAAATGGAGAAAAATTGGAGGCTTTGAAGTGTTTTACATATCTTGGAGTGGACTTAGCAGCAAATGGAACCATGGAAGCAGAAGTGAGTCAGAGTGTTGGGGAGGGGGCAAAGGTTCAGGGAGCGATGAAGAATGTGTGGAAGGAGAGAATGTTATATCGTAGCAAAAATGGGTATGTTTGAAGGAATAGTAGTTCCAACAATATCATATGGTTTCGAAGCATGGGCTGCAGATAGGGTTGCATGGAGGAGGGTGGATGTGTTAGAAATGAAATAGTTGAGGACATTATGTGGTGTGAGATGGTTTTCTCAAGTAATTAATGAAAGGGTAAGAGAGATGTGTGGAAATAAAGAGTATGGTTGAGAGAGAAGAGAGTGTATCAAAATGGTTTGGACATATGGAGAGAGATATATGTGTCAGAGGTGGATGGAACAAGAAGTGGGAGACCAAACTGGAGATGGAAGGATGGAGTGAAAAAGATTTTGAGCGATCGGGGCCTGAGCATACAGGAGGGTGAGAAGCACTCAAGGAATAGAGTGAATTGGAATGATGTGATATAACAGGTCAATGTGCTGTCAATGGCCTGAACCAGGGGATGTGAAATGTCAGGGGTAAACCATGGAAAGGTGAGTGGGGCCTGGATGTGGATAGGGAGCTGTGGTTTTGGTGCATTACACAAGACAAGTAGAGACTGAGTGTGGATGAATTTGGCCTTTTTTGTCTGTTTTCCGGGTGCTACCTTCTTGAACCAGGAGGTAATGATGGGGTAGTGCCAGGAATAGATGAAGGCAAGCAAGTATGAACATGTATATATGTATATGTCTGTGTATATGTAGGCATATGTGCGTGTATGGGCATTTATGTATAATATACATATAATGTACAATGGCACTATGCAAGCATTCCGCCAATCCTCAGACACCTCACCATGAATCATTATTTTTTTTTTTATTATACTTTGTCGCTGTCTCCCGCGTTTGCGAGGTAGCGCAAGGAAACAGACGAAAGAAAAGGCCCAACCCCCCCCATACACATGTATATACATACGTCACACATGCAAATATACATACCTACACAGCTTTCCATGGTTTACCCCAGACGCTTCACATGCCCTGATTCAATCCACTGACAGCACGTCAACCCCGGTATACCACATCGCTCCAATTCACTCTATTCCTTGCCCTCCTTTCACCCTCCTGCATGTTCAGGCCCCGATCACACAAAATCTTTTTCACTCCATCTTTCCACCTCGCAACCTCGCAACCATACAACATTGTTGGAACCACTATTCCTTCAAACATACCCATTTTTGCTTTCCGAGATAATGTTCTCGACTTCCACACATTCTTCAAGGCCCCCAGAATTTTCGCCCCCTCCCCCACCCTATGATCCACTTCCACTTCCATGGTTCCATCCGCTGCCAGATCCACTCCCAGATATCTAAAACACTTCACTTCCTCCAGTTTTTCTCCATTCAAACTTACCTCCCAATTGACTTGACCCTCAACCCTACTGTACCTAATAACCTTGCTCTTATTCACATTTACTCTCAACTTTCTTCTTCCACACACTTTACCAAACTCAGTCACCAGCTTCTGCAGTTTCTCACATGAATCAGCCACCAGCGCTGTATCATCAGCGAACAACAACTGACTCACTTCCCAAGCTCTCTCATCCCCAACAGACTTCATACTTGCCCCTCTTTCCAAAACTCTTGCATTTACCTCCCTAACAACCCCATCCATAAACAAATTAAACAACCATGGAGACATCACACACCCCTGCCGCAAACCTACATTCACTGAGAACCAATCACTTTCCTCTCTTCCTACACGTACACATGCCTTACATCCTCGATAAAAACTTTTCACTGCTTCTAACAACTTTCCTCCCACACCATATATTCTTAATACCTTCCACAGAGCATCTCTATCAACTCTATCATATGCCTTCTCCAGATCCATAAATGCTACATACAAATCCATTTGCTTTTCTAAGTATTTCTCACATACATTCTTCAAAGCAAACACCTGATCCACACATCCTCTACCACTTCTGAAACCACACTGCTCTTCCCCAATCTGATGCTCTGTACATGCCTTCACCCTCTCAATCAATACCCTCCCATATAATTTACCAGGAATACTCAACAAACTTATACCTCTGTAATTTGAGCACTCACTCTTATCCCCTTTGCCTTTGTACAATGGCACTATGCACGCATTCCGCCAATCCTCAGGCACCTCACCATGAGTCATACATACATTAAATAACCTTACCAACCAGTCAACAATACAGTCACCCCCTTTTTTAATAAATTCCACTGCAATACCATCCAAACCTGCTGCCTTGCCGGCTTTCATCTTCCGCAAAGCTTTCGCTACCTCTTCTCTGTTTACCAAATCATTTTCCCTAACCCTCTCACTTTGCACACCACCTCGACCAAAACACCCTATACCTGCCACTCTATCATCAAACACATTCAACAAACCTTCAAAATACTCACTCCATCTCCTTCTCACATCACCACTACTTGTTATCATCTCCCCATTTGCGCCCTTCACTGAAGTTCCCATTTGCTCCCTTGTCTTACGCACTTTATTTACCTCCTTCCAGAACATCTTTTTATTCTCCCTAAAATCTAATGATACTCTCTCACCCCAACTCTCATTTACCCTTTTTTTCACCTCTTGCACCTTTCTCTTGACCTCCTGTCTCTTTCTTTTATACATCTCCCACTCAATTGCATTTTTTCCCTGCAAAAATCGTCCAAATGCCTCTCTCTTCTCTTTCACTAACACACTTACTTCTTCATCCCACCACTCACTACCCTTTCTAATCAACCCACCTCCCACTCTTCTCATGCCACAAGCATCTTTTGCGCAATCCATCACTGATTCCCTAAATACATCCCATTCCTCCCCCACTCCCCTTACTTCCATTGTTCTCATACATACATTAAATAACCTTACCAACCAGTCAACAATACAGTCACCCCCTTTTTTAATAAATTCCACTGCAATACCATCTAAACCTGCTGCCTTGCCGGTTTTCATTTTCCGCAAAGCTTTAACTACCTCTTCTCTGTTTACCAAATCATTTTCCCTAACCCTCTCACTCTGCACACCACCTCGACCAAAACACCCTATATGTGCCACTCTATCATCAAACACATTTAACAAACCTTCAAAATACTCACTCCATCTCCTTCTCACATCACCACTACTTGTTATCACCTCCCCATTAGCCCCCTTCACTGAAGTTCCCATTTGCTCCCTTGTCTTATGCACTTTATTTACCTCCTTCCAAAACATCTTTTTATTCTCCCTAAAATTTAATGATACTCTCTCACCCCAACTCTCATTTGCCCTCTTTTTCAACTCTTGCACCTTTCTCTTGATCTCCTGCCTCTTTCTTTTATACCTCTCCCACTCATCTGCATTTTTTCCCTGCAAAAATCGTCCAAATGCCTCTCTCTTCTCTTTCACTAATAATCTTACTTCTTCATTCTACCACTCACTACCCTTTCTAATCAACCCACCTCCCACACTTCTCATGCCACAAGCATCTTTTGCGCAAGCCATCACTGCTTCCCTAAATACATCCCATTGCTCCCTCACTCCCCTTACCTCCTTTGTTCTCACCTTTTTCCATTCTGTACTCAATCTCTCCTGGTACTTCCTCACAATAGTCTCCTTCCCAAGCTCACTTACTCTCACCACTCTCTTCACCCCAACATTATCTCTTCTTTTCTGAAAACCCCTACAAGTCTTCACCTTTGCCTCCACAAGATAATGATCATACATCCCTCCAGTTGCACCTCTCAGCACATTAACATCCAAAAGTCTCTCTTTCGTGCACCTATCAATTAACACGTAATCCAATAACGCTCTCTGGCCATCTCTCCTACTTACATACGTATACTTATGCATATCTCACTTTTTAAACCAGGTATTCCCAATCACCATCCTTTTACAGCACATAAATCTACAAGCTCTTCACCATTTCCATTTGCAACACTGAACACCCCATGTATACCAATCATTCCCTCAACTGCCACATTACTCACCTTTGCATTCAAATCACCCATCACTATAACCCGGTCTCGTGCATCAAAACCACTAACACACTCATTCAGCTGCTCCCAAAACACTTGCCTCTCATGATCTTTCTTCTCATGCCCAGGCGCATATGCACCAATAATCACCCATCTCTCTCCATCAACTTTCAGTTTTACCCATATCAATCGAGAATTTACTTTCTTACATTCTATCATATACTCCCACCACTCCTGTTTCAGGAGTAGTGCTACTCCTGCCCTTGCTCTCCTCAAAGGCAAAGGGGATAAGAGTGAGAGCTCAAATTACAGAAGTATAAGTTTGTTGAGTATTCCTGGGAAATTATATGGGTATTGATTGAGAGGGTGAAGGCATGTACAGAGCATCAGATTGGGGAAGAGCAGTGTGGTTTCAGAAGTGGTAGAGGATGTGTGGATCAGGTGTTTGCTTTGAAGAATGTATGTGAGAAATACTTAGAAAAGCAAATGGATTTGTATGTAGCATTTATGGATCTGGAGAAGGCATATGATAGAGTTGATAGAGATGCTCTATGGAAGGTATTAAGAATATATGGTGTGGGAGGCAAAGTTGTTAGAAGCAGTGAAAAGTTTTTATCGAGGATGTAAGGCATGTGTACGTGTAGGAAGAGAGGAAAGTGTTTGGTTCTCAGTGAATGTAGGTTTGCGGCAGGGGTGTGTGATCTCTCCATGGTAGTTTAATTTGTTTATGGATGGGGTTGTTAGGGAGGTGAATGCAAGAGTTTTGGAAAGAGATGCAAGTATGCAGTCTGTTGTGGATGAGAGAGCTTGGGAAGTGAGTCAGTTGTTGTTCGCTGATGATACAGCGCTGGTGGCTGATTCATGTGAGAAACTGCAGAAGCTGGTGACTGAGTTTGGTAAAGCGTGTGAAAGAAGAAAGTTAAGAGTAAATGTGAATAAGAGCAAGGTTATTAGGTACAGTAGGGTTGAGGGTCAAGTCAATTGGGAGGTAAGTTTGAATGGAGAAAAACTGGAGGAAGTAAAGTGTTTTAGATATCTGGGAGTGGATCTGCCAACGGATGGAACCATGGAAGCGGAAGTGAATCATAGGGTGGGGGAGGGGGCACAAATTCTGGGAGCCTTGAAGAATGTTTGGAAATTGAGAACATTATCTCGGAAAGCAAAAATGGGTATGTTTGAAGGAATAGTGGTTCCAACAATGTTGTATGGTTGCGAGGCGTGGGCTATGGATAGGGTTGTGCGCAGGAGGGTGGATGTGCCGGAAATGAGATGTTTGAGGACAATATGTGGTGTGAGGTGGTTTGATCGAGTAAGTAATGTAAGGGTAAGAGAGACGTGTGGAAATAAAAAGAGTGTGGTTGAGAGAGCAGAAAAGGATGTTTTGAAATGGTTTGGTCACATGGAGCAAATGAGTGAGGAAAGATTGACCAAGAGGATATGTGTGTCAGAGGTGGAGGGAATGAGAAGTGAGAGATCAAATTGGAGGTGGAAAGATGGAGTGAAAAAGATTTTGAGTGATCAGGGCCTGAACATGCAGGAGGGTGGAAGGCGTGCAAGGGATAGAGTGAATTGGAACGATGTGGTATACCGGGGTCGACGTGCTGTCAATGGATTGAACCAGGGCATGTGAAGCGTCTGGGGTAAACCATGGAAAGTTCTGTGGGGCCTGGATGTGGAAAGGGAGCTGTGGCTTCAGTGCATTATTACATGACAGCTAGAGACTGAGTGTGAACGAATGGGGCCTTTGTTGTCTTTTCCTAGTGCTACCTCGTGCACATGAGGGGGGAGGGGGTTGTTATTCCATGTGTGGCGGGGTGGCGACGGGAAAAAATAAAGGCAGACAATATGATTATGTATATGTGTATATATGTATATGTCTGTGTGTGTATATATATGTGTACATTGAGATGTATAGGTATGTTTATTTGCGGGTGTGGACGTGTATGTATATACATGTGTATGTGGGTGGGTTGGGCCATTCTTTCGTCTGTTTCCTTGCGCTACCTCGCTAACGCGGGAGACAGCAATAAGCAAAATAAATAAATATATAAATAAATATATGAGTGGATGGGCCATTCTTTGTCTGTTTCCTGGCACTACCTTGCTGATGCGGGAGATGGTGATCAAGTATAATAAATAATAAATAACATACATATATACACCTGTATATATTCATACTTGCTCACCTTCATCCATTCCTGACACCATCCCACCCTACTGGAAACAGCATAAATACATGAAGGAAAGGAAAAAAAAATAACATATACATTCTTTTCTCCTTCCCCACACCCAATGCTGCCCTCTGTATCAGTAAGGGAGTGCTTGGAAACAAATGAAGAAGGGCCATATCCACTCACCCTCATCCTCTAGCTGTCATGAGTAATGCACCAAAATCACAGCTCCATACTTAAATCCAGGCTCCATAGACCTTTCCATGGTTTACCCAGACACTTCACATGCCCTAGTTCCATTCACTGACAGCACATCAACTCCTGTATATTATAATGTTCACTTTACTCTATCCCATGCACACCTTTCACCCTCTTGCATGTTCAGACTCAGATTACTCAAAATCTTTTTCACTCCTTTCTTCCATCTCGAGCTTGGTCTTGCTATTCTCCATGTTCATCCTTTTTTCTGACACATATATCCTTATTGCCAACCTTTCCTCACATATCTAAAACAATTCAGCACATCCTCTTCAGCTATCTCAACCATGCTTTTTTAATTACCACACCTCTCTCTGACCCTTTCATTACTTACCCAATCAAACGATCTCACACCACTAATTCTCCTTAAACATCAAATTTCCATCACATCCACCCTTCTCAACACAGCTTTATCTATAGCCCATGCCTCTCATCCATATAGTATTGTTGGGAATGCTATAACATCAATAATACTCATTTTTGCCCTCCCAGATAACAGTCTCTCTTCCGACATATTCTTCGGTGCCCATAAAACCTTTGTCTCCTCATCGATCATATGACTCACTTCTGTTTCCATATTTCTATTTGCTGCCATGTCCACCCCCAGAAATCTAAAACAATTCACCTCTTTTAAGTTTTCTCCATTCAAACTCACACCCCAACTAACCTGTCCCTCAACCCTGCTAAACCTAATAACCCTGCTTATATTCACATTCATCCTCAACTTCCTTCTTTCACTCATTCTTCCAAACTCAGTCAACAACTTCTGCAGTTTCTCACATGAATCCACCAGCAGCGCTGTATCATCAGCAAACAACAACTTACTTCCCAGGCCCTCTCATCTCCCACAGACTGCACATTCGACCCTCTCCAAGACTCAAATTTACTTCCCACCACCCCATCCATAACCAAATCCAACAACCATGGAAACATGACACACCTTGCTGCAGACTAACCTTCACTTGAAATCATTCACTCTCCAATCTTCCTACCTGTATATAAGCCTTACACCATTGATAAAAACTTCTCACTGATTTTAGCAACTTTCCTCCTACACCTTATATGCTTAAGACCTTCCACAAGGCATCTCTATTAACTCTGTTTAATGCTTCATCCAGTTCCAAAAATGCCACATACAAATCCATCTGTCTCTAAATATTTCTAACACACATACTTTAAAACAAAGACTGACGTACCCTCTATCACTTTTGAAACCACACTGCTCCTCCCCAGTCTGATACTCGCTATATGCCTTCACCCTCTCAATCAGTACCCTTCCATACAACTTACCAGGTAACTCATCAAACTTATACCTCTGTAGTTTGAACACTCACCTTTATCCCCTTTATCTTTATACTGTGGCACTAAACAAGCATTCCACCAATCCTTAGGCACTTCATCATGTTCCATAAATACATGGAAAATCTTGACCAACCAGTTAAAAATAGTCACCCCTTTTGTCACTATATCTAACTGCAATACCATTCGCTCCATCCATCTTGTCATCATTCACCCAAACACCCTACATCTGCCACTCCATCATCAAACACATTTAGCATTCCTTCAAAATACTCACCCTATCTCCCCCTCACTCCATCACTGCCTATCCTTTTACCCCCTTCACTCATGTTCCTATCTATTCTCTTGTTTTTTTGCACATTATTAATCTCCCTCCATAACATCTTCATATTCCCTGTGTGTCACAGAAAGCGACTAAAAGGGGTGGGAGCGGGGGCTAGAAACCCTCCCCTTCAGTTTTACTTTTCCAAAAGAAGGAACACAGAATGGAGCCAAGTGAGGATTTTTCCCTAAAAGGCTCAGTCATACCTTATGCTTCCTCACTCATTGTGGGAAATGGTGAATACATATGAAAAAATAAAATACTTACCCATAACATATGCTTGGATATTAGCTATACCAATATCATTCATATCTTCTATGAACTTATTGAGCTGGTCCTTGTTCTCAAACTTCATTGTCTTCCACGTATCTTCTTGTCCTCTGAGTTTTACTGCCTCTATCATTTTGTCACGACCATCACGAATCCACTTCTCAACATCTTTCAGCAAAAGGGTATGAAGAGCAAACATAAGCTCTAAACCTATGTCTGCTGTCTGTATGAAAGTAGTAATGGATTTAGTGTCTCGTAATAAATTGCCAATGACATAATAAAAAATAACTGAAAATTTTACTTGAATATCACATTGAGCTTCTTCTCATTTTCTCCTTTCCTTTCTACTTATTTTAACAACTTCTAGTTTCATTCAAGGCTAAGCCTTGATGGGACCTTCTGTTCATGACTGGATCTTCTGACACATAAACAAAATATATAGAGTTAAGTAATGTAATCTCAAATTGTCAATCAATTTCTTTATTCTAATACCAAGTGCTTTAGTTCACTGGTGGATATGACTGTAAACAAGCTTCTTACTGTCCTAAAACTCTTATCCTTTTACTGTTCTACTTGCTGCCTTTTTCAAATTCAGTTCCTAAATTACTTCACCTTCCAAGGCTCAGGACAACTTGTCATTTTACACTCCTGTTTCATTTCCTAAATGCAAATGAGAAAGCTCCTGCTTTACTCCACTTTTAAATAAGTAAAATCAGCATGCATAGCTCCTAAGTGAATTTTTGCAGTAAATGTAGAGGCAAAGTTTTGATAATCAGAAAATAAACCTATCTGGTTATGCATGGGAAATAATCTAATTGATTACGTAAAGTAGAAGTGATGAATGTACAAAATACATACTGATGGTGGAATTCACAAAATTTCCAATTTTAGGGAAGCCATTCTATCTATCTATCTATCTATCTATATCTCTGATGCCTGTTTCCTTCTGGAATTCCTTTAAGGGGGTAGGCAAGGCAATAGTCTCCATAACCAGTGAACTCCAGTGCCACTTACTAACCCTCCTACCCTCACCCCAAAAGGCCACTGGCAGACGGCAAGACTATCGCAGAGTTTGCAGAGGCTCCTACCTAATGTTCGTACTGACTCCTACTACTTAAAGCTCCTGCCTAATGTTCCTACCTACTACTTGTACCTAATGCTCTACCTAATACTCCTACCTATATGTCCCTACCTACTACTTCTATCAATTGCTCCTACCATTTTTTCAAAAGGCAGGGCTAGCACGCAGCTTCTCACTTAGATAAAGTATAAATATGAAATAGTAATAATCTCTGAGTGTGCAACTTTTTTCCTATTTCATCTAATTGATTAGTAAATACATAAATATATCATAGTCATACCTGTTGACAGTGGTGGTCAGCTTGACTGATGCATTCAGCTACGGTGGTGAGTGATGACTGAGTGGTGAATACGTGCCGGGAGAACATGGAGGCAAAGTTGTTTATTTCACCATGAGCCCACACCACAAATGCTTGAAAAATAAAAAATCAATTTAGTTTATCAATTCACAATATAGAGTCTGAAAATTCATACAGAAAACTACTACTCTAGTTTTGAAGTTGATTAAAATTCAATATTAGGAAAAGGAGGAAACAAACTCCAATGGAACTGACATTGTGCATGAATGGTAAGTTACCATTCGTATACACAGAAAATAAATCTCGTTTTGTAGCAAACAGAAAATTTAAGGTGTGCTTGTATTAATACAAAAATCTGTGGGAGGAAAGTAAATGACTGCATGAACTTTTCGTATCATGTAAATGGGAATTAAGTTGAAGGCTAAAGACAGACAGTGTAGAGAGATACAAAATGAATTATGGAGATGTATGGTTGTGACTCATCTAAAACAATAGCAACACACACACTACTGAACAGAGCAGTTGCATCCCTTCTTAATAATTTTCACAAATCACTTGTCAACAATGAGATGGCACAAAAACAATGATCTACAGACACACTAGCTTGGTTAATTAACTGTTAAACCCATTCCCCTATGCAGGACTAGAAACCCAGATGAGGAAAAAAAATAAAAGCCAACTTTAGTTATACCTATCGATTAAACCTATGAACAAGTCAGCCATAGAGATGTCATTAAGTTAGGAAAATGGCTTTCAGCATTCTGTTTCTGCAGAAGTCAGGTGGTTTAACTAGACTCTGCCAAGTTTATCTTTAATATAACAGATTTCGTTTTGAATGGTTATAAGAACTTAAGGGGATATCTTCAAATTAATTCTTCAAATTAATGTAAGAGGTGATTTATAAGTCGGGTATCTTTTCTGTAAAATATGTCCAAAAAAAAAAGTGCCACATACTTCATTCCAGTTAAAAGCTACACAATCATTAAAAAAAAATTCCATTTCTTAAAAGTTGTGAAAGGGTTTTTCAGTATCATCAATTTCAAGAACCTCAATTTCTTGAGCTTCACCATTCACTCAAACTTATGAATTATCAATACCAGACTTTCAACTACAGCCTGGTCCTTGTACCAGTAATGAGGATGGTGAGGTCAAATTTTGGAGGCCTATAATGCCTATGTGGGATATGATGCTCTAGTTCAACAAATACATCATATCACATCCATCTTGAAGGTTCATGTTCTTTTTTTTCAGCATTGTGATAAGCTAAATCAAAAGTTGACCGAAGGTAGTTTCTCAGACCAAGGTCAGGTCAACAGAGATATTTGGTATCATCCTCCCAGATAGATATATGGTCACTTACAGGACAACAGACGTGACTTTGATTTCCTCAATCAAAACATAACAACCAGGTTCCTGAATGCAAGCATAAAGCTGTCCAAAATGGACATAAACAATGCTTGAGCTTATCATTTTACATGATCATCATTATAGCAAGGTAAACTCAGCAAGAATTCAGAAACATATCACAACCAAATCAACTCCACAGTCTACATGGAAGAAAAAGATATACAATTACATATGCTTAGCAAAACTGGGGGAACAAAAACTAACGAACCAAAAATTAGTCAATAGGAAGGAGGCGAAAGTTCTGGAGCGATGAGAACATTATCTCAGAGAACAAAAATGGGTATGTTTGAAGGAATAGTAGATCCAACAATGTTATATGGCTGCGAGGCACGGGCTATAAATAGGGTTGTATGGAGGAGGGTGGATGTGTTGAAAATTAAATGACTGAGGAAAATATGTGGTGTGAGGTGGTTTGATTGAGTAAGCAATGAAAGGGCAAGAGAAATGTTTGGTAATACAAAGTGTGGTTGAGAGAAATAAGAGAGTGTGTTGAAATAGTTTGGACAGATGGAGAGAATGAATGAGGAATGGCTGACAAAGAGGATACAAGTGTCAAAGGTGGAGGGAACAAGAAGAAGCAAAAGACCAAATTGGAAGTGAAAGGATAGAGTGAAAAAGATTTTGAGTGATTGCTGTCTGAACATGCAGAGGAGTGAAAGACATGCATGAAATACAGTGAATTGGAACGATGTGGTACACTGGGGTCAACGTGCTGTCATTGGACTGAATCAGGGCATGTGAAAAACACTTTGAGCGATCGGGGTTTGAACATACAGGAGGGTGAAAGGTGTGCAAGGAAGAGAGTGAATTGGAACGATGTGGTATACTGGGGTCGACGTGCTGTCAATGGATTGAACTGGGGCATGTGAAGTGTCTGGGGTAAACCATGGAAAGTTTTGTGGGGCCTGGATGTGGAAAGGGAGTTGTGGTTTCAGTGCATTACACGACAGCTAGAGACTGAATGTGAACGAATGTGGCCTTGTCTTTTTCTAGCACTACCTCGCATGTGTGTGTGGGGGGAGGGGGATGCCATTTCACATGTGGCGGTGAGGTGATGGGAATAGATGAAGGCAGCAAGTATGAATATGTACATAATATATATATATATATGTATATGTCTGTGTATGTATATGTATACGCTGAAATGTATAGGTATGTACATGTGCATGTGTAGGCATTTATGTATATGCATGTGTATATAGGTGGGTTGGGCCATTCTTTCGTTTGTTTCCTTGCTCTACTTCACTAATGCGGGACACAGCGACTAAGTATAATAAAATAGAACCTTCACCCCCTCCCCCATCCTGTGATTGACTTCCACTTCCATGGTATTCCTCTCCTAAATCCATTCTCAGATATCTAAAACACTTCACTTCCTCCAGTTTTTCTCCATTCAAATGTACCTCCTAATCTACTTGTCCTTCAACCCTACTGTACCTAATAACCTTGCTCTTATTCAAATTTACTCTCAGCTTTCTTCTTTCCCACACTATACCAAACTCAGTCACCAACTTCTGCAGTTTCTCAAATGAATCAGCCACCAGCACTGTAACATCAGCGAACAACAACTGACTAACTTCCCAAGCCCTCTCATCCACAACAGACTACATACTTGCCCCTCTCTCCAAAACTCTTGCATTCACCTCCCTAACAACCCCATCCATAAACAAATTAAACAACCATGGAGACATCACACACCCCTGCAACAAACCGACATTCACTGGGAACCAATCACTCTCCTCTCTTCCTACTCATACACATGCCTTACACCCTCGACAAAAACTTTTCACTGCTTCTAGCAACTTACCTCCCACACCATATACTCTTAATACCTTTCACAGAGCATCTCTATCAATTCTATCATATGCCTTCTCCAGATCAATAAATGCTACATACAAATGCATCTGTTTTTCTAAGTATTTCTCACATACATTCTTCAAAGCAAACACCTGATCCACACATCCTCTACTACTCCTGAAATCACACTGCTCTTCCCCAATCTGATGCTCTGTACATGCCTTTTATCCTCTCAATCAGTACCCTCCCATATAATTTACCAGGAATACTCAACAAACTTATACCTCTGTAATTTGAACACTCACCTTTATCCCCTTTGCCTTTGTACAATGGCACTATGCATGCATTCCGCCAATCCTCAGGCACTTCACCATGAACTATCCATACACTGAATATCCTCACCAACCAATCAACAACACAGTCACCCCCTTTTTTACTAAATTTCACAGCAATACCATCCAAACCCGCTGCCTTGGCAGCTTTCATCTTCCGCAAACTTTCACTACCTCTTCTCTGTTTACCAAATTATTCTCCCTGACCCTCTCATTTAGCACACCATCTCGACCAAAATGCCCTATATCTGCCACTCTATCATCTAACACATTCAACAAACCTTCAAAATACTCACTCCATCTTCCTCTCAATTCACCACTACTTGTTATTACCCTCCCATTTGCCCCCTTCACCGATGTTCCCATTTGTTCTCTTGTCTTACGCACTTTATTTACCTCCTTCCAAAACATCTTTTTATTCTCCCTAAAATTTAATGATACTCTCTCACCCCAACTCTCACTTGCCCTCTTTTTCACCTCTTGCACCTTTCTCTTGACCTCTTGCCTCTTTCACCTTCCCAGTCATTTTTGCACTATCTCCCTGCAAAAATCATCAAAATGCCTCTCTCTTTTCTTTAACTAACAATCTTACTTCTTCATCCCACCACTCACTACCCTTTCTAATCTGCCCAGCTCCCACCTTTCTCATGCCACAGGCATCTTTTGTGCAAGCCATTACTGCTCCCCAAAACACATCCCATTCCTTCCCCACTTCCCTTACGTCATTTGCTCTCACCTTTTTCCATTCTGCAATCAATCTCTCCTGGTACTTCCTCACACAAGTCTCCTTTCCAAGCTCACTTACTCTCACCATTCTCTTCAACCCAACAGTCTCTCTTCTTTTCTGAAAACCTCTAGAAATCTTCACCTTTGCCTCCACAAGGTAATGATCAGGCATTCCTCCAGTTGCCACTCTCAGCACATTAACATCCAAAAGTCTCTCTTTTATGTGCCTATCAATTAACATATAATCCAATAACGCTCTCTGGCAATCTCTCCTACTTACATACGTATACTTATGTACATCTCTTTTTAAACCGGGTATATGTACAAATTTTCCTTTTTTACTTTTACATATTTGCTATTTCCCACATTAGGCAGGTAGTGTAAAGAACAAAGGACTGAGGCTTAGAAGAAAAATCCTCTTTTTGCCCCCTTCTCTTGTTAAAGTAAAAATTGGAGGGTAGGATTTCCAGCCTTCGATCCCACCCCTTTTAGTCACCTTCTAAGACACACAGGGAAAATGCAGGAAAAATTCTTTCTTCCCTATTCCAGACATTTCACATGCCCTGGTTCAGCCCATTGACAGTACATTGACTCCTGTATACCACATCCTTCCAATTCACTCTATATCATGCAGGCTCTTCACCTTCCTGCATGTTCAGGTCCCAGTCGCTCAAGAACTTTTTCACTCCATCCACAGATCTCCAATTTGATCTCCCCCCTTTCTCCTTGTTCCCTCCACTTTGTCAACCTTTTCTCACTCATTCTCTCCATATGTCTAAACCATTTCAACACACTTTCTTCTACTCTCTCAACCACACTCTTTTTATCAGCACACTTTTCTCTAATCCATTCATTACTTAATCAAACCACCTTACACTACATGTTGTCCTCAAACATTTCATTTTTAACACGTTCACCTTCCTCCACACAACCCTATACATAGCCCATGCCTCGCAACCATATAATATTGTTGGAACTATTATCCCTTCAAACATACCCATTTTTGCTCCTAGAACCTTTGCCTCCTCCTCCACCATGTGACTCACTTCTGCGTCCATGGTCCCATTCGCTGCCAAGTCCACTCCCAGATATCTAAAACACTTCACTTCCTCCAAGTCTTCTTTATTCAAACTTACATCCCACCTTACTAGTCCCTCAACCCTGATGAACCTAATAACACTGCTTTTATTCACATTTACTTTTAACTTTCTCCTTTCACATATTCTTTCAAACTCAGTCACAAACTTCTACAGTTTCTCACTCGAATCAGCCACCAGTGCTGTATCATCGGTGAATAAAAACTGACTCACCTCCCAGGCACTCTCATCCCCAATGGACTGCATACTTGCCCCTCTCTCTAAAACCTTTGCATTTACCTCCCTCACCATCTTATCAATAAACAAATCAACCATGGTGACATTAAAAACCCCTGCTGCAGATTGACCTTCACTTAGAACCATTTACTCTCCTCTCTTCCTACTCATACACACACCTTATACCCTTAACAAAAACTTCTCACTGCCTCTAGCAGCTTACCTTCCACACCATATACTCTTAATACCTTCCACAAAGCATCTCTTTCAACCACATCATATGCTAACCCAAATTCATAAATGGCATATACAAATCCATCTGTTTTTCTAAATATTTCTCACACACATTCTTCAAAGCAAACACCTAATCCACACATCCTCTACCACTTCTGAAACCACACTGTTCCTCCCCAGTCTGATGCTCTGTACATGTCTTCATCCTCTCAATCAATACTCTCCTATATAATTTCCCAGGTATACTCAACAAACCTATGCCTCTGCAGTATGAACACTCATCTTCATCCCCTTTGCCTCTATACACTGGCACTATACAGGCATTCCTCTAATCCTGAGGCAGTTCACCATGATCCAAACATACACTGAATATCCTTACCAATCAATCAACAGCACAGTCATATTAGGTAGTAGATTGTTGACAACAGCTGCTCAGGGTGGAAATACCATCCTGACTAAGGAGTGTTAAAGTGGTACCCAGAACCATCTTACACTCTCCATGTCAGGATTGCTGGTCTTACTTTCTATCTCATCAAAATAGGACCACCAGGCTAGTCCTACCATCTTCTTCCTACAAGCACCATACACTTACTCAAACCTTGCTTATTATTACTACTTTTTTCACATAATTACTCTTGCCAATTCCAGTCCACTCAAACATTTATAAGTATCATCATGATAGAGTCCATCAAATCTATGGACCCCTAGTCCCCGGCATCATGGGGTGCTAAGAATCTCCAGGTTTCTGCCTGACTCTACTACCAAAGAGAGAGAGAGGGTTCTGGCAGTAGTAGAGTTGGTCCCTTCCATGACCTTTCCCTCTCTTGTTAGACCTTCCTCATTTTCTATTCACTATACCAACATTTGTGGTCTCTTTCTAATAACCTCTCCTCATTTGAAAACCATCTGTCTAATCACAATGCTTCTCCTCATAACTTACATCTCTTTTTCTTAATAAACACAACTGCAATACCATCCAATCCTGCCACCATGCCAAATTTCATTGTAAGCAAGGCTTTCACCAAACCACTCTCCCTGACTCTCTCACTTCACATATCACCCTGAATTAGATACCTTACATTTGCCACTCTATCATCAAAAACATTGAACAATCCTTCAAAATACTCACTCCATCACTACCTGCTATCACTTCTCCTTTTGTTCCCTTACCGATGTTCCCATTTGCTCTCTCATATTTTTTGCACATTATTTACCTCCTTCCAAGACATCTTTTTATCCTCCCTAAAGTTTACTGATATTCTTTCACCCCAACTCTCATCTGCCATCTTTTTCAACCCCTGCACCTTCCTCTTGACCTCCTGCTGCTTTCTCTTATACATCTCCCAATCATTTGCACTCCTTCCCTGTAAGTACCTCCCAAATGCCTCTCTTTTCTCTTTTATTAGCAACTTTACTTCATCCCACCACTCAATATCCTTTCTAATCTGCTCACCTTCCACCTTTCACATGCAACATGCATCTTTTGGACATGCCATCCCTGGTTCCTTAAATACTTACCATTCCTCACCCACTCCCCTCAATTCATTTGCTCTCACCATTAACCATTCTACACTCAATCTCTCCTGGTACTTCTTCACACAAGTGTCCTTTTCAAGTTCACTTACTCTCATCACTCTCTTCTCCGTAAAAATCTCCTCTTTTTTGAAAACCCCTATAAATCTTCATCCTTGCCTCCATAAGATAGCTGTCCCTCACAGCACATTTACATCCACAAGTCTCTCTTTTACATGCCTGTACTTGTACTCACATACATATACCTGTATATATCTCTCTTTTAGACCAGGTATTTTCAATCACCAGTCTTTTCTCAGCACACAACTCCACAAGCTTTTCACCATTTCCAATCATAACACTGAATACCCCATGCGCACCAATTATCCTCAACTGCCACATTACTTACCTTCACATTCAAATCACCCATCACTAATACCTGGTCTCGTGCACCAAAACTGCTGACACACTCACTGAACTGCTCCCAAAACACTTGCTTCTCATGAACTTTCTTCTCATGGCCAGGTGCATAAGCACCAATAATCATCCATCTCTCACCATTCACTTCCAGATTTACCCACATCAATCTAGAATTTACTTTTTTACATTCTATTATACACTCCTACAACTGTTTCAGGAGTAGTGCTACTTCTTCCATAGCTCTTATCCTATCACCAACCCCTGACATTACTCCCAAGACATTTCCAAACCATTCTTCCCATTTACACAAGCTTTGTTTCAGTCAGAGCGAGAACATCCAAGTATCTTTTCTCAAACATACTACCTATCTCTCCTCTTTTCAACTTGGTTACATCCATACACATTCAGACACCCCAGTCTGAACCTTCAAGTAGTAGTTGGCAGACAGCCAACGACCAGAGAGTTATATTAACAATACTACCTGCCTAGGTATTGGGAGGCTTAGTGTTGGCTGCGTGGTGAGCCAGCACTTCAGTGGTTGTCAAGTTGCACTCCTCTAACCCAGGTAGCAGTCTTTTCTTTCTACTTCACCTACACATGGTCTACTGGCATTCTGTCCACAAACATACAATCTCTCCTTGTCATACATAACACTTGAAAACACTAAACTCACACAGCTCATTCTTTGTAACTTTATATTTTCCTTTGGTGAGCACTGTGCACCTGCCCTGCCTTTAGGCAAAATAGTAAGAGCAGAAGGTAGAAGCAGTAGGTAGGAACATTTAGGCAGGAGCATTAGGTAGGAGCATTATGCAGAATTAGTCAATAAGAATGTTAGGCAGAAGGCTCTGCAAACACTGCACTAGAGTTGCCTCCTGCCATTGGCCTCTTAAGGGCAAGGCACTAAAGGCTAAGAAGCGGCACTGGAGTTCAATAGTTATGGAAACTCTATTGCCATAACCACCCCTTTGAGGGAGTTCCAGCTGAAAAAGGTGTCAGAGATATAGATAGACTGACAGAAAGATATACCAGAGCAACTGTAAATACACAACACCTTCTAGTACAATCCTACCACAACATGCTCAGCACTCATTTCTATGCAACAGCACCCCTTCCATCCAAATGACTCTATAACTCACCACCATCCTCTAAATAAAAATAAAAAGCTTATCCACACCTCACACTTCAGTAACCTCTCCTCACAGATCCCTCATCCTAACAAATATAAGGATGACAACACATATACACACTGAACTAACCCAAAAAGCACTAAATAACCTCCTTCCCACCTCAGTCTTAAATTCACCTCCCCAGACTAACACAAGTCACACTCTCCTATGTACATGCTGGACATCACCCATCACTACAACGTTATATACACTATCTCAATGCATCTCTAGACCCTTCAAGACCTTGATGCAACTACTACAAAGCAGACACTACTCAACTGCCCTGCACTCTCTACACATAGCAGCACACATAAAACATCACAACACTTTATGTCCTGTAGTGCCGCAGGAGCTCCAAACATATAAGGGACTCCTGAGGCAGAAAGTAAGTACACACTATCCTAGGATAGGTACCTAATGAGGACAAACAGCTGGGTAAACTATAAGGCATGGGAACAGTACACGTCAGTGTCAGTCACTGTTTTCCCCACAGATGAATGGCTTAGAGTTGATCTACACATCAATGTATGTCAAGCACATACAGCATATCTGTCTATCAGTCTATATCTCTGATGCCTGTCCCCTTTGGGAACTCCCTTAAGGGAGTGGCCATGGCAAAAGTCTCCATAACTGGTGAACTCTACTGCTGCTTCTTTGTCTTTAGTGCCTCATCCTTAACAGGCCACTGGCAGTGTTTTCAGAGGCTTCTACCTAATATTCCTACCAACTACTTTTACCTTCTACCTAATATTCCTGTCTAATGTTAAAACCTACTACTACTACCTAATGCTCCCAGTTAATGCTCATCCCTACTACTTCAATCTAATACTTCTACCTAATGCTTTTGGATAATGTTCCTGCCTACTATTTCCCTCTGCTGCTCCCCTCATCTTGTCAGAAGGCAGGGCTGACAGAAAGCACTCACCACAAGAAAATCTAGAGTTGTAAAGAATGAGTTGTGTGACTCAAATGTTGTCAAGTGTTATTTTTGACAAGGAAAGATTGTATGTCTGTAGACAGAATACCAGAAGTCGATATGTGTGTGAGGCAGAAAGAAAAGACAGCTACCTGGGTCAAAGGAATGCAACTTGACAACTACTGAAGTGCTGGCTCACTATGCAGCCATCAAAAACCCTTCCAATACTCAGGTGGGTGGTATCACTAATATACCTCAATGGTAGGCGGCTGCCTGCCAACTACCACCAACTACACATCAGTAAGGCAACTAAAACCACTAAAGATTGGTAGAAGTCATCTAGTGTGAGATATGTTCTGACACAGGTAGATTACATCCCGACATATGAACAACACTGGGACATGCCTATGGAGGACAATCATTTCACAAAGCCATAAAAACAGTACCTCCACTATTAAACACTGTATTCTTATGAAATGTTTTAAGACAAATCATTAAAGAAAAGTAATTAAATAGCATTCTAACATATTTCATGACAGAACAAAAATAGGCAACACACGAAAAGTATCATATTTCATGATAGGAAACAGATAACATAACACAAAAGAAAAATAACTGAATGGGCTGATCCATCAACCACAACTACAAAAAAAATTTGCCTATCAAATTAAAGCGAAGTTGAAACATACAAGAAAAATACTCAACTTTATATAACTTAAAAAGAAACAATTGTAAAGCTCGAGGAAAATATCATAAACTGCTGCACTAATAATACAATGAACTCATAAGCATCTGACTAATCTAACCAACCAGTTACGCTAACATGCCATGGAGCTCAAAAGAAATAAACTCACTGCTTGTGTCTTCATGCAACAGACAAGGAAATGTAATCAACACCTGAAAACTGGAAATCAAGGTCACAAGGAGAAAACACTGCAGAATGATGAAAGTAATATTCAGAGGTCTGCACTGCAACAATGTGGGATGGAGGCCAGAAGGCACCACCTGTATCATGTTACTAGCTGAGGGGAATTGCTATATGGTTTATGGCTCTATGTGAATGAGCAATAATTACTCTCACATAGATTACAATTAATGGAATGGATGAATTATCGTGGATGTACTCTATTTTGAGGTACTGGTGGTACTCCAGTCCCCACTTGTAAGCTAGTAATCTCCCCAAGTTTGTAGGATTCTTTACAGAAGTGAGAAATGCAGTCAATGAAATCATATTAAAATCTTCACAAAATTACAAACACCATCCATTCTTCCTTACACATAAGTGTCACTTAAAAGATCATCACATTATTAAAATCCTCACTCCTTTAACCCATCTTTCATGATAAACAATAATATTTTTGCTACAGCAAAAAATATTAAACAAAATCGTATTCAAACAGAGGCTTTACTTGAATAATTACCTGAAAAGCAGCTGCGGTTAGCTGGGAATGCCTTGGTAAACTCTCGTCCAGTTTCTAAAAGATTGTGAAAGAAAATTGAGCACAGCTGTCGAACATACAAAACAGTCTTCCCCTCCAATCTTAACCGTTTAAGACCAGCCTTCAAGATAGCTCCTCTGTGACCTAAGAACAATTCACAAGCCTGAAAAGACAAATTTCTACATGAGATAAAAAAAAGGGGAAGGGGAGGAAGGGTGAAAGAGAACCCGAGACACCCAACGAAAATTAATTTTCCCATCTGTCATGAAGAATATCAATGGAAGTAAGACTGACTTACAAGATTATATGCCTCTTGATTATATGAAAGATTCACAAAGAAAAAAGTCACTTTAATTCACTTGGACAAGTACATCTTCACTCAAGCTTCCTGCACACTCTACCCTAAAATTTTTCCATTCACTACAGCTTTGGAGGCACTTCTAATTCTTGCCTCTTGCAATAATCTACATTCAACTTCAACATTCCCACTTTCATTCCAACTAAACCTTATTCCTATACATTTAAAATTTTCTACAGATGAAGAATGGTCCATCCACTCACATACACACACACACACACATATATATAAAAGTTGTTAGAAGCAGTGAAAAGTATTTATTGAGGATGTAAGGCATGTGTACATGTAGGAAGAGAGGAAAGTGATTGGTTCTCAGTGAATGTAGGTTTGCGGCAGGGGTGTGTGATGCCTCCATGCTTGTTTAATTTGTTTATGGATGGGGTTGTTAGGGAGGTGAATGCAAAAGTTTTGGAAAGAGGGGCAAGTATGCAGTCTGTTGTGGATGAGGGAGCTTGGGAAGTGAGTCAGTTGTTGTTCGCTGATGATACAGCGCTGGTGGCTGATTCATGTGAGAAACTGCAGAAGCTGGTGACTGAGTTTGGTAAAGTGTGTGAAAGAAGAAAGCTGAGAGTAAATGTGAATAAGAGCATGGTTATCAGGTACAGTAGGGTTGAGGGACAAGTCAATTGGGAGGTAAGTCTGAATGGAGAAAAACTGGAGGAAGTGAAGTGTTTTAGATATCTGGGAGTGGATTTGGCAGCAGATGGAACCATGGAAGCGGAAGTGAACCATAGGGTGGGGGAGGGGGCGAAAGTTCTGGGAGCGTTGAAGAATGTGTGGAGGTCGAGAACGTTATCTCGGAAGGCAAAAATGGGTATGTTTGAAGGAATAGTGGTTCCAACAATGTTATATGGTTGCGAGGCGTGGGCTATGGATAAAGTTGTGCAGAGGAGGATGGATGTGCTGGAAATGAGGTGTTTGAGGACAATATGTGGTGTGAGGTGGTTTGATCGAATAAGTAATGATAGGATGTTCATGTTCCTGCATGTTCAAGCCCCGATCACTCAAAATCTTTTTCACTCCATCTTTCTACCTCCAATTTGGTCTTCCACTTCTCCTCATTCCCTCCACTTCTGATGCATATATCTTCTTTGTCAATCTTTCCTCACTCATTCTCTCCATGTGACCAAACCATTTCAAAACACCCTCTTTTGCTCTCTCAACCACACTCTTTTTATTACCACACATCTCTCTTACCCTTTCATTACTCACTCGATCAAACCACCTCACACCACATATTGTCCTCAAACATCTCATTTCCAGCATATCCATCCTCCTCCGCACAACTCTATCTATCTATCTATCTATCTATATATATATACATACATATATATATATATATATATATATATATATATATATATATATATATATGTATACACTGAGGTATATAGGTATGTATATTTGCGTGTGGGGACGTGTATGTATATACATGTGTATGTGGATGGGTTGGGCCATTCTTTCGTCTGTTCCCTTGCGCTACCTCGCTAACACGACAGACAGCAACAAAGCAAAATAAATAAATAAATAAATAAATAAATAAATAAATAAATAAATAAATAAATAAATAAATATATATATATATATATATATATATATATATATATATATATATATATATATATATATATATATATATATATATATATATATATATTGGCGGAATGCGTGCATAGTGCCATTGTACAAAGGCAAAGGGGATAAGAGTGAGTGCTCAAATTACAGAGGTATAAGTTTGTTGAGTATTCCTGGTAAATTATATGGGAGGATATTGATTGAGAGGGTGAAGGCATGTACAGAACATCAGATTGGGGAAGAGCAGTGTGGTTTCAGAAGTGGTAGAGGATGTGTGGATCAGGTGTTTGCTTTGAAGAATGTATGTGAGAAATACTTAGAAAAGCAAATGGATTTGTATGTAGCATTTATGGATCTGGAGAAGGCATATGATAGAGTTGATAGAGATGCTCTGTGGAAGGTATTAAGAATATATGGTGTGGGAGGCAAGTTGTTAGAAGCAGTGAAAAGTTTTTATCGAGGATGTAAGGCATGTGTACGTGTAGGAAGAGAGGAAAGTGATTGATTCTCAGTGAATGTAGGTTTGCGGCAGGGGTGTGTGATGTCTCCATGGTTGTTTAATTTGTTTATGGATGGGGTTGTTAGGGAGGTGAATGCAAGAGTTTTGGAAAGAGGGGCAAGTATGAAGTCTGTTGGGGATGTCGCTGTCTCCCGCGTTTGCGAGGTAGCGCAAGGAAACAGACGAAAGAAATGGCCCAACCCACCCCCATACACATGTATATACATACGTCCACACAAGCAAATATACATACCTACACAGCTTTCCATGGTTTACCCCAGACGCTTCACATGCCCTGATTCAATCCACTGACAGCACGTCAACCCCGGTATACCACATCGATCCAATTCACTCTATTCCTTGCCCTCCTTTCACCCTCCTGCATGTTCAGGCCCCGATCACACAAAATCTTTTTCACTCCATCTTTCCACCTCCAATTTGGTCTCCCTCTTCTCCTCGTTCCCTCCACCTCCGACACATATATCCTCTTGGTCAATCTTTCCTCACTCATTCTCTCCATGTGCCCAAACCATTTCAAAACACACTCTTCTGCTTTCTCAACCACGCTCTTTTTATTTCCACACATCTCTCTTACCCTTACATTACTTACTCGATCAAACCACCTCACACCACACATTGTCCTCAAACATCTCATTTCCAGCACATCCATCCTCCTGCGCACAACTCTATCCATAGCCTATGCCTCGCAACCATACAACATTGTTGGAACCACTATTCCTTCAAACATACCCATTTTTGCTTTCTGAGATAATGTTCTCGACTTCCACACATTCTTCAAGGCTCCCAGGATTTTCGCCCCCTCCCCCACCCTATGATCCACTTCCGCTTCCATGGTTCCATCCGCTGCCAGATCCACTCCCAGATATCTAACACACTTTACTTCCTCCAGTTTTTCTCCATTCAAACTTACCTCCCAATTGACTTGACCCTCAACCCTATTGTACCTAATAACCTTGCTCTTATTCACATTTACTCTTAACTTCTTTCTTTCACACACTTTACCAAACTCAGTCACCAGCTTCTGCAGTTTCTCACATGAATCAGCCACCAGCGCTGTATCATCAGCGAACAACAACTGACTCACTTCCCAAGCTCTCTCATCCCCAACAGACTGCATACTTGCCCCTCTTTCCAAAACTCTTGCATTCACCTCCCTAACAACCCCATCCATAAACAAATTAAACAACCATGGAGACATCACACACCCCTGCCGCAAACCTACATTCACTGAGAACCAATCACTTTCCCCTCTTCCTACACGTATACATGCCTTACATCCTCGATAAAAACTTTTCACTGCTTCTAACAACTTGCCTCCCACACCATATATTCTTAATACCTTCCACAGAGCATCTCTATCAACTCTATCATATGCCTTCTCCAGATCCATAAATGCTACATACAAATCCATTTGCTCTTCTAAGTATTTCTCACATACATTCTTCAAAGCAAACACCTGATCCACACATCCTCTACCACTTCTGAAACGACACTGCTCTTCCCCATATATATATATATAAACGCCCATACATGCACATATACATACATATACATATCAACATATACAAACATACATACATACATACATAGGGACATATTCATACTTGCTTGCCTTCATGCATTCCTGTCACTACCCCGTCACACAGGAAATAGCGTTGCTATCTTTCCACCTCCAATTTGGTCTCCTGCTTCTCTGGAGATTGTTTCCTACACCTCTGACACATATATCCTCTTTGTCAATCTTTTCTTACTCATTCTCTCTATATGACCAAACCATTTCAACACACCCTCTTATGCTCTCTCAACCACACTTTTTATTTCCACACACCTCTCTGACCCTTTCATTACTTAATCAAACCACCTTAAACTGTCTAATTCTGTACTTCTGGCTCCTTTCAAAGTTTTCCAAAACTTTAAACTTTTCTGATTTTCATTTGCAGCAAAACACTGTTAAGAGTGTTAATTAGCTTGGCTGCAGTGCAAACAGATTTTGGCATCTTAGCACTGCTAACAGTGCCAACCTGGTGGCAGATTGACAAACTAATGGCGGCAGATTCAAAACATGCCAGACCATGGGGGTTACCAAACAACAGGGTGCTGGATTATAAAGGTACTCCATTTTCTGAAGATAATGGGGTTAATCAAGGCAGCGGTGTTTTAAAAAATTAGATTTATAAAATTGTAAATAACTGGGACAAGTTAAGATTGAGTCAATCTAAATATAAGTGTTAAATGCATCTGCCAAAAACATCAGCATCTTGGTACTTAATGTTTTCTCTTAGCATTAGAGATATATTTTTTTAGCACTTTTTGCACACTTTCTGTGACACATGTCCCAACTCTCACTAAAATAGGATGTGATTGATTAATATGTGCTATATCTAAGATGGAGAAAATGTGTAGGAGTGATTTTGAGGGTGAAATCTTCATGCACAGTTGCAAAAGTGGTGACTTGACTTTGGAATGCAGCTTAAATTAGAGGTCCAAGCTTTTTCTGCATGAACTGTGTCCAAAACTCACTATGCAGCTTAAAGTGGAGGGTATCTTATACTGAGGCAAAGAAGTGTAATGATCTGAAAAATCCCCTTCCAACCCTCTTCTAGATTGCATATTAAGCACACTATCAATCATTTGCATTCTTATCAAAAACAACTCAATCAAAACTTGTCTACCCGGACTCTTTACCATGTGGGCTGATGAACATTAGTAAGTTCAAAGCATGCAACTGCAACATCTCTGCCTGGGGACACTAAAATGATTAGTTTCCTTATATTTCTAGCACTATTTCTTTACAGCTTAAAGGCAAAATTACGAGATTCAGTCTCAAGTTCTGTCCATAACAACGCACAGAAAAGACTAACCTAAATCCTTAAATGTTTCTTTTTATTTGGTATGGGGATAACTTACTTTAAATCTCCACATCATCCAATTTGTCCTAAGTTTTCCTATCTGTCATGCATTCAATCAAGAACTGTATTCCTCTGAAACCATAAGGAAAACTCCATAGTACTGCATCACCTTATGTGTCACATTAAATTACACATCATTTCTGATAACACTTGATGCTCATCTTGTAACTTTACTGCTTTTTCTTTCTCTTTCATAGCCACCACTCTCCTTTTCTAACCTTACTTCTGACTACAAAACATTCCTTCATCTATTGCAATGCACCCTCAGCTTCACTAAACGTTCATGATCTACTTTGTCTTGTCAATTTCTTTTGTAAAGAGCTACCCCATTTTTGTCATTGAAAAAGGTCTTCGACATCGACATCTCCATGCACTGAATGGGAGGGAAAAGTAAGTAATATATGCTATCTTAATACTGTACTGTACTCTTAACACTTTTAGAGGAAATGCAAAACAGACTTACATCAATCAAGCTACTATTCTAAACCTCCAACAGTTCATGTAACTTAATTATACTTCATACCTGACTTGACTTGTTGAGATGCACAAGTAAAGTTGTAGCTCGGCGAGCAGCTCGGGGTCCCCCTTGAAGACTCTTCTCTGGAGTAACCCGCAACTCAGCCTGCAGCACCTCAACCAAACTTCGCACTCGACCTTCAAGTGCACGTCTAAACAAAGATACATCCTTACAATATTCTGAATCACGATGTATCCTGGATCTAACCCTAAAAATTCTGGAACTCTTGGCACACACCATACAATATGCATAATATGAGTATCTAAATGCCAAAGAAACTAGAAAAATTGACATTCTTGAACATGGCTCATAATAGCATTTTACAACAAATATTACTTTACAAAATAATAAAAAATAAATGAATAAAATATGATAGACGAGGAGGCGAAAGCCTATGTAAGATAAAATGTAGCAGTGTGCCTGGGGTGGATTGTACTGCAGCAGAATTTCTTCAAAAAGGGGGTGACTGTTGATGAGTGATTAGTATGGATGGGTATGAATTACAAAAGGGGGTGACTATGAGGGCAATAATGAGGCTAAGGGTAGGAAAAGCACCTGGAGTGAATGGGATTAAGTTAGAAATGCTGGAGTATGGAGGAAAAAGTGTGACTGAGTATGTAATTTAGTATGGAAATAGAAGGTTGTGCCAAAGGATTGGGTGAAAGCTAATACTGTTCCTTTATTCAAAGAAAAAGGTTTTACAGATGTATGTAGCAATTACATGGGAAATAAATCTATTAAGTATACCAAGAAAGATGACTGATTGAGTAATGGAAGTGAGTGAATGCAAAATTAAGGTGTTTTAGAAAAGGTAGGGGATGTGTGATTCAGACTTTTGTGGTAAAGATGATCATGGAAAAGAATTGAGTGAAAGGTAAGATGTTGTATGCAGCCTTTTTTATGGATCTGGAGAAAGCATATGACAGAGACGAGCGGAATGCTTTAGGGATGTGTTAAGGATATGTGGGGTAGGGGAACAACTGTTGGATGGTGTAAAAGCCTCCTATAGAGGAGTAAGTACATGTGCAAGAGTGGATAAAGAATTGAGTAAAAGTTTCTGTATACATGTGGGTGTGAGGCAGGGCTGTGTGAAGTCACCTATGTTATATGATTGCGAGGTGTGGGCTATAGATAGAAGTGGGCAGAGGAGGGTGGATGTGCTGGAAATGAGATGTTTCAGGACAATATGTGGTGTGAGCTGGTTTGATCGAGTAAGTAATAATAGGGTAAGAGAGATGTGTGGTAATATAAAGAGTGTGGTTGAGAGAGCAGAAGAGGGTGTTTTGAAATGGTTTGGTCACATGGAGAGAATGAGTGAGGAAAGATTGACCAAGAGGATATATGTGTCAGAGGTGGAGGGAATGAGGAGAAGTGTGAGACCAAATTGGAGGTGGAAAGATGGAGTGAAAAAGATTTTGAGTGATCGAGGCCTGAACATGCAGGAGGGTGAAAGGCGTGCAAGGAACAGAGTGAATTGGAATGATGTGGTATACCGGGGTCGACGTGCTGTCAATGGATTGAACCAGGGCATGTGAAGCATCTGGGGTAAACCATGAAAAGTTTTGTGGGGCCTGGTGGAAAGGGAAGCTGTGGTTTCGGTACATTATTACATGACAGCTAGAGACTGAGTGTGAACAAATGTGGCCTTTGTTGTTTTTTCCTAGCGCTACCTCGCACACGAGGGGGTAGGAGGTTGTTATTTCATGTGTGGCGGGGTGGCGATGGGAATGAATAAAGGCAGGAAGTATGAATTATGTACATGTGTATATATGTATATGTCTGTGTGTGTGTATATATGTATACGGTGAGATGTATAGGTATGTATATTTGCGTTGTGGACGTGTATGTATATACATGTGTATGTGGGTGGGTGAGGATATCCCTGGGGATAGGGGAGAAAGAATACTTCCCACGCATCCCTCATGTGTCATAGAAGGCAACTAAAGGGGACGGGAGCAGGGGGGCTAGAAACCCTTCCCTCCTTGTATTTTAACTTTCTAAAAGGGGAAACAGAAGAAGGAGTCACGCGGGGAGTGCTCATCCTCCTCGAAGGCTAAGACTGGGGTGTCTAAATGTGTGTGGATGTAACCAAGATGAGAAAAAAGGAGATAGGTGGTATGTTTGAGGAAAGGAACCTGGATGTTTTGGCTCTGAATGAAACGAAGCTTACGGGTAAAGGGGAAGAGTGGTTTGGGAATGTCTTGGGAGTTAAGTCAGGGGTTAGTGAGAGGACAAGAGCAAGGGAAGGAGTAGCACTACTCCTGAAACAGGAGTTGTGGAAGTATGTGATAGAGTGTAAGAAAGTAAACTCTTGATTGATATGGGTAAAACTGAAAGTTGATGGAGAGAGATGGGTGATTATTGGTGCATATGCACCTGGGCATGAGAAGAAAGATCATGAGAGGCAAGTGTTTTGGGAGCAGCTGAATGAGTGTGTTAGTGGTTTTGATGCAAAAGACCGGGTTATAGTGATGGGTGATTTGAATGCAAAGGTGAGTAATGTGGCAGTTGAGGGAATAATTGGTATACAAGAGGTGTTCAGTGTTGTAAATGGAAATGGTGAAGAGCTTGTAGATTTACGTGCTGAAAAAGGACTGGTGATTGGGAATACCCAGTTTAAAAGGAGAGATATACATAAGTATATGTATGTAAGTAGGAGAGATGGCCAGAGAGCGTTATTGGATTACGTGTTAATTGATAGACGCGCGAAAGAGAGACTTTTGGATGTTAATGTGCTGAGAGGTGCAACTGGAGGGATGTCTGATCATTATCTTGTGGAGGGGAAGGTGAAGATGTGTAGAGGTTTTCAGAAAAGAAGAGAGAATGTTGGGGTGAAGAGAGTGGTGAGAGTAAGTGAGCTTGGGAAGGAGACTTGTGTGAGGAAGTACCAGGAGAGACTGAGTACAAAATGGAAAAAGGTGAGAACAAAGGAGGTAAGGGGAGTGGGGGAGGAATGGGATGTATTTAGGGAAGCAGTGATGGCTTGCGCAAATGATGCTTGTGGCATGAGAAGCGTGGGAGGTGGGTTGATTAGAAAGGGTAGTGAGTGGTGGGATGAAGAAGTAAGATTATTAGTGAAAAAGAAGAGAGAGGCATTTGGACAATTTTTGCAGGGAAATAATGCAAATGACTGGGAGATGTATAAAAGAAAGAGGCAGGAGGTCAAGAGAAAGGTGCAAGAGGTGAAAAAGGGGGCAAAAGAGAGTTGGGGTAAGAGAGTATCATTAAATTTTAGGGAGGATAAAAAGATGTTTTGGAAGGAGGGAAATAAAGAGCATAAGACAAGGGAACAAATGGGAACTTCAGGGAAGGGGGCTATTGGGGAGGTGATAACAAGTAGTAGTGATGCGAGAAGGAGATGGAGTGAGTATTTTGAAGGTTTGTTGAATGTGTTTGATGATAGAGTGGCAGATATAGGGTGTTTTGGTCGAGGTGGTGCGCAAAGTGAGGGGGTTAGGGAAGATGATTTGGTAAACAGAGAAGAGGTAGTAAAAGCTTTGCGGAAGATGAAAGCCAGCAAGGCAGCGGGTTTGGAAGGCGTTGCAGTGGAATCTATTAAAAAAGGGGGTGACTGTATTGTTGACTGGTTGGTACGGTTATTCAACGTATGTATGATTCATGGTGAGGTGCCTGAGGACTGGCGGAATGCTTGCATAGTGCCATTGTACAAAGACAAAGGGGACAAAGGTGAGTGCTCAAATTACAGAGGTATAAGTTTGTTGAGTATTCCTGGTAAATTATATGGGAGGGTATTGATTGAGAGGGTGAAGGAATGTACAGAGCATCAGATTGGGGAAGAGCAGTGTGGTTTCAGAAGTGGTAGAGGATGGGTGGATCATGTGTTTGCTTTGAAAAATGTATGTGAGAAATCCTTAGAAAAGCAAATGGAATTGTATGTAGCATTTATGGATCTGGAGAAGGCATATGATAGAGTTGATAGAGATGCTCTGTGGAAGGTACTAAGAATATATGGTGTGGGAGGCAAGTTGTTAGAAGCAGTGAAAAGTTTTTATCGAGGATGTAAGGCATGTGTATGTGTAGGAAGAGAGGAAAGTGATTGGTTCTCAGTGAATGTAGGTTTGCGGCAGGGGTGTGTGATGTCTCCATGGTTGTTTGATTTGTTTATGGATGGGGTTGTTAGGAAGGTGAATGCAAGAGTTTTGGAAAGAGGGGCAAGTATACAGTCTGTTGTGGATGAGAGAGCTTGGGAAGTGAGTCAGTTGTTGTTCACTGATGATACAGCGCTGGTGGCTGATTCATGTGAGAAACTGCAGAAGCTGGTGACTGAGTTTGGTAAAGTGTGTGAAAGAAGAAAGTTAAGAGTAAATGTGAATAAGAGCAAGGTTATTAGGTACAGTAGGGTTGAGGGTCAAGTCAACTGGGAGGTAAGTTTGAATGGAGAAAAACAGGAGGAAGTGAAGTGTTTTAGATATCTGGGAGTGGATTTGGCAGCGGATGGAACCATGGAAGCAGAAGTGAATCATAGGGTGGGGGAGGGAGCGAAAATTCTGGGAGCCTTGAAGATTGTGTGGAAGTCGAGAACATTATCTCGGAAAGCAAAATGGATATGTTTGAAGGAATAGTGGTTCCAACAATGTTGTATGGTTGTGAGGCATGGGCTATGGATAGAGTTGTGCGCAGGAGTGTGGATGTGCTGGAAATGAGATGCTTGAGGACAATATGTGGTGTGAGGTGGTTTGATCGAGTAAGTAATAATAGGGTAAGAGAGATGTGTGGTAATAAAAAGAGTGTGGTTGAGAGAGCAGAAGAGGGTGTTTTGAAATGGTTTGGTCACATGGAAAGAATGAGTGAGGAAAGATTGACCAAGAGGATATATGTGTCAGAAGTGGAGGGAACGAGGAGAAGTGGGAGACCAAATTGGAGGTGGAATGATAGAGTGACAAAGATTTTGAGTGATTGGGGCCTGAACATGCAGGAGGGTGAAAGGCGTGCAAGGAATAAAGTGAATTGGAACAATGTGGTATACCAGTTTGACGTGCTGTCAATGGATTGAACCAGGGCATGTGAAGTGTCTGGGGTAAACCATGGAAAGTTCTGTGGGGCTTGGATGTGGAAAGGGAGCTGTGGTTTCGGTGCATTATTACATGACAGCTAGAGACTGAGTGTGAACGAATGTGGCCTTTGTTGTCTTTTCCTAGCGCTACCTTGCACACATAAGGGGGGAGGGGGTTGTTAATTCATGTGTGGCGAGGTGGCGATGGGAATGAATAAAGGCAGACAGTATGAATTATGTACATGTGTGTACATGTATATGTCTGTGTGTGTATATATATGTATACGTTGAGATGTATAGGTATGTATATTTGTGTGTGGACGTGTATGTATAAACATGTGTATGTGGGTGGGTTGTGCCATTCTTTCGTCTGTTTCATTCATTTATTTATCATACTTTGTCGCTGTCTCCTGCGTTAGCGAGGTAGCACAAGGAAACAGATGAAAGAATGGCCCAACCCACCCCCATACACATGTATGTACATGCACGTCCACACACACACATATACATATCTATACATTTCAACGTATACATATATATACACACACAGACATATACATATATACACATGTACATAATTCATATGTGCTGCCTTTATTCATTTCCGTCGCCACCCCGCCATACAGGAAATGACAACCCCCTCCTCCCGCATGCACACAAGTTAGCGCTAGGAAGAGACAACAGAGGCCACATTCAATCACACTCAGTCTCTAGCTGTCATGTATAATGCACCAAAACCACAACTCCCTTTCCACATCAAGGCCCCACAAAACTTTCTATGGTTTATGCCAGACACTTCACATGCCTTGGCTCAATCCATTGACAGCACGTCGACCCTGGTATACCACATCATTCCAATTCACTTTATTCCTTGCATGCCTTTCACCCTCCTGCATGTTCAGGCCCCAATCACTCAAAATCTTTTTCACTCCAGCTTGATTGCTGTTTTCTGCATCAGCAAGGTAGCTCCAGGAAACAAATGAACAATAGCCCATCCATACATTCATACATATAGTGCATGATGATGCTTATGGTATTTCGTGTCCTTACCTCATCTCACTATATGCTGGTGTTTTGGGGGCCATATCAAAATATTCTCGGCCGTTATCTATAAGGCTTACTGCATCTTCAAAGTTTCTTTGAGCAACAGCTTGGTCCAATTCTTCAGGCAGTTCTAAGACCCATTCAGGAGGACCCATGGAAGGTGGCTGTGGTTCCAGGAAGGGATTCAGGCTGATATCATCTTCGGTAAATGCTGAGAGAATGAGGAAAACAACACTGTGAAGTATTGGATGGAAGAAGAAAAAGGATAAACAGACAGGATACAATAACTTTTTTTTTCTTTTTCTTTTTTTTTTTAATTTTCCAAAAGAAGGAACAGAGGGGGCCAGGTGAGGATATTCCAAAAAAGGCCCAGTCCTCTGTTCTTAACGCTACCTCGCTAATGCGGAAAATGGCAAATAGTTTAAAAGAAAAAAGAAAAGATATATATACATATATATATTAAAAAAGGGGGTGACTGTATTGTTGACTGGTTGGTAAGGTTATTTAATGTATGTATGACTCATGGTGAGGTGCCTGAGGATTGGCGGAATGCGTGCATAGTGCCATTGTAAAAAGGCAAAGGGGATAAGAGTGAGTGCTCAAATTACAGAGGTATAAGTTTGTTGAGTATTCCTGGTAAATTATATGGGAGGGTATTGATTGAGAGGGTGAAGGCATGTACAGAGCATCAGATTGGGGAAGAGCAGTGTGGTTTCAGAAGTGGTAGAGGATGTGTGGATCAGGTGTTTGCTTTGAAGAATGTATGTGAGAAATACTTAGAAAAGCAAATGGATTTGTATGTAGCATTTATGGATCTGGAGAAGGCATATGATAGAGTTGATAGAGATCCTCTGTGGAAGGTATTAAGAATATATGGTGTGGGAGGAAAGTTGTTAAAAGCAGTGAAAAGTTTTTATCGAGGATGTAAGGCATGTGTACGTGTAGGAAGAGAGGAAAGTGATTGGTTCTCAGTGAATGTAGGTTTGCGGCAGGGGTGTGTGATGTCTCCATGGTTGTTTAATTTGTTTATGGATGGGGTTGTTAGGGAGGTAAACGCAAGAGTTTTGGAAAGAGGGGCAAGTATGAAGTCTGTTGGGGATGAGAGAGCTTGGGAAGTGAGTCAGTTGTTGTTCGCTGATGATACAGCGCTGGTGGCTGATTCATGTGAGAAACTGCAGAAGCTGGTGACTGAGTTTGGAAAAGTGTGTGGAAGAAGAAAGTTAAGAGTAAATGTGAATAAGAGCAAGGTTATTAGGTACAGTAGGGTTGAGGGTCAAGTCAATTGGGAGGTGAGTTTGAATGGAGAAAAACTGGAGGAAGTGAAGTGTTTTAGATATCTGGGAGTGGATCTGGCAGCGGATGGAACCATGGAAGCGGAAGTGGATCATAGGGTGGGGGAGGGGGCGAAAATTCTGGGGGCCTTGAAGAATGTGTGGAAGTCGAGAACATTATCTGGGAAAGCAAAAATGGGTATGTTTGAAGGAATAGTGGTTCCAACAATGTTGTATGGTTGCGAGGCGTGGGCTATGGATAGAGTTGTGCGCAGGAGGATGGATGTGCTGGAAATGAGATGTTTGAGGACAATGTGTGGTGTGAGGTGGTTTGATCGAGTGAGTAACGTAAGGGTAAGAGAGATGTGTGGAAATAAAAAGAGCGTGGTTGAGAGAGCAGAAGAGGGTGTTTTGAAGTGGTTTGGGCACATGGAGAGGATGAGTGAGGAAAGATTGACCAAGAGGATATATGTGTCGGAGGTGGAGGGAGCAAGGAGAAGAGGGAGACCAAATTGGAGGTGGAAAGATGGAGTGAAAAAGATTTTGTGTGATCGGGGCCTGAACATGCAGGAGGGTGAAAGGAGGGCAAGGAATAGAGTGAACTGGAGCGATGTGGTATACCGGGGTTGACGTGCTGTCAGTGGATTGAATCAAGGCATGTGAAGCGTCTGGGGTAAACCATGGAAAGCTGTGTAGGTATGTATATTTGCGTGTGTGGACATATGTATATACATGTGTATGGGGGGGGTTGGGCCATTTCTTTCGTCTGTTTCCTTGCGCTACCTCGCAAACGCGGGAGACAGCGACAAAGTATAAAAAAAAAAAAATAATATATATATATATATATATATATATATATATATATATATATATTTTTTTTTCTTCAAACTATTCACCATTTCCCGCGTTAGCGAGGTAGCGTTAAGAACAGAGGACTGGGCCATTGAGGGAATATCCTCACCTGGCCCCCTTCTCTGTTCCTTCTTTTGGAAAATTAAAAAAAAAATTAAAAAAATTGAGAGGGGAGGATTTCCAGCCCCCCGCTCCCTCCCCTTTTAGTCGCCTTCTACGACACGCAGGGAATACGTGGGAAGTATTCTTTCTCCCCTATCCCAAGGGATATATATATATGGGAGGATATTGATTGAGAGGGTGAAGGCATGTACAGAGCATCAGATTGGGGAAGAGCAGTGTGGTTTCAGAAGTGGTAGAGGATGTGTGGATCAGGTGTTTGCTTTGAAGAATGTATGTGAGAAATACTTAGAAAAGCAAATGGATTTGTATGTAGCATTTATGGATCTGGAGAAGGCATATGACAGAGTTGATAGAGATCTCTGTGGAAGGTATTAAGAATATATGGTGTGGGAGGCAAGTTGTTAGAAGCAGTGAAAAGTTTTTATCGAGGATGTAAGGCATGTGTACGTGTAGGAAGAGAGGAAAGTGATTGGTTCTCAGTGAATGTAGGTTTGCGGCAGGGGTGTGTGATGTCTCCATGGTTGTTTAATTTGTTTATGGATGGGGTTGTTAGGGAGGTGAATGCAAGAGTTTTGGAAAGAGGGGCAAGTATGAAGTCTGTTGGGGATGAGAGAGCTTGGGAAGTGAGTCAATTGTTGTTCGCTGATGATACAGCGCTGGTGGCTGATTCATGTGAGAAACTGCAGAAGCTGGTGACTGAGTTTGGTAAAGTGTGTGAAAGAAGAAAGTTAAGAGTAAATGTGAATAAGAGCAAGGTTATTAGGTACAGTAGGGTTGAGGGTCAAGTCAATTGGGAGGTGAGTTTGAATGGAGAAAAACTGGAGGAAGTGAAGTGTTTTAGATATCTGGGAGTGGATCTGGCAGCGGATGGAACCATGGAAGCGGAAGTGGATCATAGGGTGGGGGAGGGAGCGAAAATTCTGGGAGCCTTGAAGAATGTGAGGAAGTCGAGAACATTATCTCGGAAAGCAAAAATGGGTATGTTTGAAGGAATAGTGGTTCCAACAATGTTGTATGGTTGCGAGGCGTGGACTATGGATAGAGTTGTGCGCAGGAGGATGGATGTGCTGGAAATGAGATGTTTGAGGACAATGTGTGGTGTGAGGTGGTTTGATCGAGTAAGTAACGTAGGGGTAAGAGAGATGTGTGGAAATAAAAAGAGCGTGGTTGAGAGAGCAGAAGAGGGTGTTTTGAAATGGTTTGGTCACATGGAGAGAATGAGTGAGGAAAGATTGACCAAGAGGATATACGTGTCGGAGGTGGAGGGAACGAGGAGAAGAGGGAGACCAAATTGGAGGTGGAAAGATGGAGTGAAAAAGATTTTGTGTGATCGGGGCCTGAACATGCAGGAGGGTGAAAGGAGGGCAAGGAATAGAGTGAATTGGAGCGATGTGGTATACCGGGATTGACGTGCTGTCAGTGGATTGAATCAAGGCATGTGAAGCGTTTGGGTAAACCATGGAAAGCTGTGTAGGTATGTATATTTGCGTGTGTGGACGTATGTATATACATGAGTATGGGGGTGGGTTGGGCCATTTCTTTCGTCTGTTTCCTTGCGCTACCTCGCAAACGCGGGAGACAGTGGCAAAAAAAAAAAAAAAAAAAAAAAAAAAAATTATATATATATATATATATATATATATATATATATATATATATATATATATATATTTTTTTTTTTTTTTATACTTTGTCGCTGTCTCCCGCGTTTGCGAGGTAGCGCAAGGAAACAGACGAAAGAAATGGCCCCACCCCCCCCCCCATACACATGTACATACACACGTCCACACACGCAAATATACATACCTACACAGCCTTCCATGGTTTACCCCAGACGCTTCACATGCCTTGCTTCAATCCACTGACAGCACATCAACCCCTGTATACCACATGACTCCAATTCACTCTATTTCTTGCCCTCCTTTCACCCTCCTGCATGTTCAGGCCCCGATCACACAAAATCCTTTTCACTCCATCTTTCCACCTCCAACTTGGTCTCCCTCTTCTCCTCGTTCCCTCCACCTCCGACACATATATCCTCTTGGTCAATCTCTCCTCACTCATTCTCTCCATGTGCCCAAACCATTTCAAAACACCCTCTTCTGCTCTCTCAACCACGCTCTTTTTATTTCCACACATCTCTCTTACCCTTACGTTACTTACTCGATCAAACCACCTCACACCACACATTGTCCTCAAACATCTCATTTCCAGCACATCCATCCTCCTGCGCACATCTCTATCCATAGCCCACGCCTCGCAACCATACAACATTGTTGGAACCACTATTCCCTCAAACATACCCATTTTTGCTTTCCGAGATAATGTTCTCGACTTCCACACATTTTTCAAGGCTCCCAAAATTTTCGCCCCCTCCCCCACCCTATGATCCACTTCCGCTTCCATGGTTCCATCCGCTGACAGATCCACTCCCAGATATCTAAAACACTTCACTTCCTCCAGTTTTTCTCCATTCAAACTCACCTCCCAATTGACTTGACCCTCACCCCTACTGTACCTAATAACCTTGCTCTTATTCACATTTACTCTCAACTTTCTTCTTCCACACACTTTACCAAACTCAGTCACCAGCTTCTGCAGTTTCTCACATGAATCAGCCACCAGCGCTGTATCATCAGCGAACAACAACTGACTCACTTCCCAAGCTCTCTCATCCCCAACAGACTTCATACTTGCCCCTCTTTCCAGGACTCTTGCATTCACCTCCCTTACAACCCCATCCATAAACAAATTAAACAACCATGGAGACATCACACACCCCTGCCGCAAACCTACATTCACTGAGAACCAATCACTTTCCTCTCTTCCTACACGTACACATGCCTTACATCCTCGATAAAAACTTTTCACTGCTTCTAACAACTTGCCTCCCACACCATATATTCTTAATACCTTCCACAGAGCATCTCTATCAACTCTATCATATGCCTTCTCCAGATCCATAAATGCTACATACAAATCCATTTGCTTTTCTAAGTATTTCTCACATACATTCTTCAAAGCAAACACCTGGTCCACACATCCTCTACCACTTCTGAAACCGCACTGCTCTTCCCCAATCTGATGCTCTGTACATGCCTTCACCCTCTCAATCAATACCCTCCCATATAATTTACCAGGAATACTCAACAAACTTATACCTCTGTAATTTGAGCACTCACTCTTATCCCCTTTGCCTTTGTACAATGGCACTACGCACGCATTCCGCCAATCCTCAGGCACCTCACCATGAGTCATACATACATTAAATAACCTTACCAACCAGTCAACAATACAGTCACCCCCTTTCTTAATAAATTCCACTGCAATACCATCCAAACCTGCTGCCTTGCCGGCTTTCATCTTCCGCAAAGCTTTTACTACCTCTTCTCTGTTTACCAAATCATTTTCCCTAACCCTCTCACTTTGCACACCACCTCGACCAAAACACCCTATATCTGCCACTCTGTCATCAGACACATTCAACAAACCTTCAAAATACTCATTCCATCTCCTTCTCACATCACCGCTACTTGTTATATATATATATATATATATATATATATATATATATATATATATATATATATATATATACATGTGTATGGGGGGGGGGTTGGGCCATTTCTTTCGTCTGTTTCCTTGCGCTACCTCGCAAACACGGGAGACAGCAACAAAGTATAAAAAAAAAAAAAAAAAAAAATATATATATATATATATATATATATATATATATATATATATATATATATATATATATATATACATATATATATATCAACATACACATACATGTACATATTCATACTTGTTTGCCTTCATCCATTCCTGTCGGTATCCCACCCAACAGGAAACAGCATCACTGCATTTACCTCCCTAACCACTTCATCCATAAACAAGTCAAAGAACCACGGGGACATCATACGCCCCTACCACTGACCATTACGAACCAATCACTCTCCTCTCTTCCTACTCGTACACATGCCTTACATCCTTGGTGAAAACTTTTCATGGTTCTAGCAACTTACCTCTCACACCATATACTCTTAGTACCTTCCACAAAGCATCTCTATCACATGCCTTCTCCAGATCCATAAATGCTACATACAAATCCATCTGTTTTACCAAGTCTTTTTCATGTACATTCTTCAAAGCAAACACCTGATCCACACATCCTCTACCATTTCTGAAACCATACTGCTCTTCCCCAATCTGATGATCTGTACATGCCTTCACCCTCTCAATCAATACCCTCCCGTATGGTTTCCCAGGAATACTCAACAAACTTATGACTGTATGTTGAACACTCACCTCTATCCCCTTTGCCTCTGGACAATGGCACTATGAATGCACATCTATCATATTTATTTTGCGTGTGTGTGTGTGCGTGTGTGTGACTGCATCAAACAACTTTACAAAAATAGTGAGAGAGCATATACATGATTAATTTAGGCAATTTGATATACTTAAAGGAAGAACAGTTCCCTATGCAAACTTCAGAATTCAATAATGTTTAAATCCAGTGTCTCAATGAGATGACCAATGGCCTGTGGTCTTAAAGATAATGCATTCTATCTCTGGGAACCTTTTTCTACAAAGTTTCAGTCTTTTACTGGAAGAGTACATAAAAATTTCAGTTGTTAGTTATCTTAATTCTGTAACACCTATGGGTTTTTACCCAGAGTGATTAATAACTATCATGATAGTGTTTATTCCATCTTGTTAATTCACATTTTGAGATCTCAAAGTTAATGTTTTAGAATCTGACAATATTCCACATTTATGAATTTCACAGCTAAATCAGAGCCTCATTTGTACAGCTGTATCCAAGCAAGTGAAAACAAATTATAAATCAGAACCTCACTTGTACAGCTGTATCCAAGCAAGTGAACACAAAGCAATCTCCAATAAGAATTTTCATACACACAGTGCCATTCTGGACCCTACAACTCTGTAATATTTTCTTTCCTTTTACACCTGATTGCCATTTGCCACATAAGCGAGGTAATACCAGGCACATGTGAAGAAAGGCTACATTTGCCAACATCCATTCACTAGCTGTAACGTATAAAGCACCAAAAGTACAGCTCCTTATCCACAACCAGGGTACACAGACCTTTCCATGGCTTATCCCAGATGCTTCACACCCCCTGGTTCAGTCCTTTGACAGCATGTCGCCCCTGTATACCACATCATTCCAATTCACTGTTTCCCATGCATGCCTTTCATCCCCCTGCATGTTCAGGTCCTGATTGTTCAAAATCTTTTTCTTTTTCACTCCATCCTTCCATCTTTAATTTGGTCTCCCCATTCTGCCTAAGCACATGCTCTCTCATATATTCATAGGACTATTTCCATATATAAAAAAATTGGATCTTCACAAAAACTTGTTTTTCATCATCATGTGACACATCAAGATGGATATGTGGCATGCAGATGATCATGTAATAATTATCAACAAATAAAAACTCTGGCTTATTACTTACGATTATTACTGTCCAATGAATCCTCTTTACTAAGGGACTGCTGTCGTTCCTTCTGATGCAAATGGGCACGTTCCACTTTTTGTTTGTCAGACATCACCTTATTAGCCTTTGTACGCTCTATTTCATCAAGCCAGTCTTGCTAAAAGGATGATTTACACGTCATAAACAGCACTTAGGATACAAAATTAAAAAATAAAGAAAATCATGAACAAATACAGACCAGATAATTTCAAACATACAGAGATGCACTATAAAGCCTGTATATTTACATAGGTGTGATGTGCTTAAGTTTACCTCAAGTCCAATGACCCCAATTCTCATGTTTCAAGGTCCTACAGAAAGCATATTGATATATCATAAAACTTTTAAAAGTAAGCAGTACAGATCTCAAAAACCACATTCCTAAAATTTATTTATCTATCTATAATTGCCATCAGACCCTTCCTTGAAAGGGTCTTTGAGTTATTCCAGAAACCCTCTCCTAAAAGCTCCTGCAGCTCTAAGGTTGAACTACTTCTAGTAGCAGGGAAATGATGGACTCCTGTGGAGTGAGAAGTTCTTTGACAAGATTGAACTCCCTATAATACTGACTTGCCAAAGGTGACTTTTCACTCATGATGTAAATTCATCCACGCTGAGTCTAGCAATACATGTTCCTAATATGAAATCTTATTCAATTAAAGTCTTTACAGTCTGAACTTTTTTATACTTTATATAATACTGTATTAAAATAATGAAGAATAAAATCAAGTTTCTTGTTCTTTTCTGCACCTACTTGCCTTCCTTGACATACATAGGAACCATTAGGAACACTATAACTACACTAAACCTCTGAGAAAAAAAAATCTTATCTGGCTCCTCTTTTTGTTTCTAATCTTGCCAAGATGTAAAACAGATGGGGAAAATTTCTGGGTTCCTGCTGCTATTCATTAGTTGCCTTACTGGCATGCACAAGATACAAAGGTGGTATTCTTTCTACCTATCTAAAGGAAAACCCATAACACTATTTCATATTTCACAAGCTGAAGTATCCATCCTTTGGATGCTGTCTTAAATAATGCAAAGTTCCTGAGTGTCAGATAATTCATCTACAACATATCACTACCAAATCTATTACATGAGATTTCTGTGTGCAACTAATTCTTGGCTCTTCTGGTTATTCTGCTATGACATACTTCTTTTTCTGGCAACAGTCTCTCAATCAAATATGCTCTTCTCTTCCATCATTTCTCATCCATGTATAACTGTGGATCACCTTGTGCTGAAAAAAGGCATTAGCAAGGAATTAACTTCTCTTAGCACAGACACCTACAAGATAACTTCCATTCTTATTTACTCCCAATCATCACACTAATTTCATCACATCTCACCTTTGCATTCACATCACCCATTACAACATTTCTCTCATTCTCAAAAACATTTATAGTCATTCAAATTTCTCCACAAATGCTCATTTCATCCTTACCTCATACATTCACATACCCATGCATACTTCACCATTCTAATCTTTCTTTTCACCCATACTATTCTTGATGCAATCATCCATGCTCTGGAGCACCCTCCCACACTCTCGATGACAGCAAAATTGCACATCCTTCTTTCCCTGTTCCCTGATAATTTCCATTCATTTCCATCCAAACCACTCCCCTCTTTCCATGCCCTCCCATAACTTGCACTCATCATTTCCATTTTTGCTGTTTCCCCATTCCCCAGCACATCCAAATTATAAGCACAGCGGGGAAATTCCTACTCCTCTAGTTCTCCAGGGCAAAACCACTTTTGGCCCAAGAGACTAGATCCTTTGTGCCCATTTTGGCATAACAATGTGATTGTAACATTTCTTGTGAGCTTTCAATCATCATGATAGTTATTATTTACCTCCATGTACATAAATAGGCCCTTCTGAAAATTCGTCCCAGTAGTAAAATTCCTTGAAAGATGCCCTAGTAAAAAAAAGACAATATCATTGTAGAAAAAAATCTGTGTTGATGTTAACAAGAGTAGTCATCAAAAGAGGAAAACAGTACAGTATGTCTATACCATCCAGAGGAGAGTCAAGGATTTGAGTGAGAGGAGAATGGGAGATGAAGGAATGACAGAGTGAGTATTCAAGTAAATGATACAGCAAAAAAGGAAACAATTGAATAACTGCATGAAAGAAAAAGGTTTCATACAAAATAATGAGATGCTATACTCTAACCTGAGAATGTAATGGCTATAGAGAGATAAGCAAATCTACTGTCAGAAGATAAATGGTGCAGTTAACTGAGGGTGAGGTTATAAGAGAACCAGTAAATGAGGATATTTTCGTGACACACATCAATAGCAATAGATTCTGAGAACAAACTATTTCCTAAATCTTAAAATTATCCACATATGTTTAGACAGTTAATGAACCTCACCTTGGCCTTAACTGTGGGTGCCATGAAGACTCTTGTATCTGGGAAGATTAGCACTTTAAAAGCATTTTTGGTATTACCACGATCTTTGATGTTTACAGGAAGAACTTGATCAAGAGGATACAAAACCTCAAATTTGTAACGGACAGGACCACGTCTGAGAAAAAGAAAATCTTTCTGAGCATGCTAGAAAGTTTAATCAATCAAAACAGTAAGCAGTAATGACACCATTTCAATTTCACCTTTAAATCTAAAATACTGAGGTTTCTACCTATCAAATAATTTCATAAACCTAAAGCATGGGATCTTACACGATGATTCCTGGGCTGGGAAACAAATCTTACAAGAGCAGATTAAACAACTTGTAGTAGTGGATACACAATCGTGGGCAACCATGTTACCTCGAATGAGACAAATTTTTCTTGTTGACATAAGGAACAATTTGCTATTAGAGTGGTTGAAAGCAAACCTATACATACATTTAAGAATAGATGATATATATTTCACTTCATGTCAACATCTTACATCAACTGTACCTCCTTATGTCATACGGATAACTTGCAGGTTATTCTCTGCATTTGCAGTTTATTCTCTTTGGATTATCTGTATTCCTTCTAACTTTTACCCTGATATCTTCCACTCTTTTTTTTCATACTATTCGCCATTTCTTGCATTAGCGTTAAGAACAGAGGGCTGGGCCTTTGAGGGAATATCCTCACCTGGCCCCCTTCTCTGTTCCTTCTTTGTGGGTAGACATTAGCTATTCAGCAGCATCTGTCAGTGCTGCAGCCAGTGTTACCAGTCACTGACAGATGCATCATCACTCATCATTTACCCAATCTCCCTCACCACCACCACCACCACCACCATCCCCATCATCACTATTACCTCTATTATCACCACCTAAAGTATAATCTTGGAGATGCAGAATGGATTAGCTTCATCCATCCACATTAGAATTGTACAATACCCTCTGACTCCTGCCTCCCACCTCCCTCCACATCTCACTGTCATGCAGTCTTTCTCACGCAATCTATATCAATCTTCACTATTCATCAAACAATTGTCTTTCGTGACAAAATACTGAATATTGTTTATTTGTTATTCATTAATTAGTAAAGTTTTTTACTGAAATAATCTGGTTTATCAATACCTGTAACCCTCATATACAATAAAGTAAATGTCCCATAGTTAAAAAAATAACTATCAAAAATGCATCTGCATGTATGCAATGGTATAATGAGTGCTGTTTTGCTTAGTGTCCCATTTTCCAGGAACGTATTTTGAGTACTAATCAGGGTTCTAGTTTGGTAGGTACTTGTAGATATGAAGGTCCTATGAATGGGTGACTAACTTCTATCTTAATGAATGGCAGGAAAGAGTAGACTATGGATATAGATACAAATACAAAAAAAGAAATAGGGATCAACAGATGAAAGGAAACAGTTTCAAAGGTTCACAAATTTTTGCGAATCATTCAACCTTGTGTGAGTAAACCACAGACCAACAAGATGGAATAATATGATAGATATCATCTGCACAAATGACATAACACTGCATATTTTTTTCACACTAGTTCACTTTATCCTGCATTAGCGAGGCAGTGCCAGAAAGAGCCTAAGAATAGGCATCACCTGCTCACACTCACTCTCTCGCTGTTATGAAATGCAAGAAAACCACAGCCCCCATCCACATCCGGGTCAAACACACTTCCATGGCTCCCTCAGCTCCTTCATATACCCTGGTTCAGTTTACAGACATCATGCTGCCTTCTGTATACCACATTGCTCCAGTTCACCCCATCCATTGTGTGCCTTTCACACTTCTGCATGTTCAGGACTTTACCACTCAAAATCTTTCTCATTCCATCCTTCCATCTCCAATTTGCCCCTTTCACCAATGTTCCCATTTGCTTTCTTGCTTTTCTTACACTAATAAGCTCCTTCGAAAACTTCTTATCTCCCTGAAGTTCACTAATACGTGCTCACCCTAACTCTGACTTGCCTTGTTTCCCAACCCCTATACCTTCCTCTTGAACTGCCACTTTCTCTTGGATATCTAATCATCTGCACTCCTTCCCTGTAAATATTTCCCATAAACCTCTCTCTTTCACCAGCAACTGTACTTCGTCATCCCCTCACTTCCTACCCTTTCTAACCTGCATGCTACACACACACACTTCTCTTGCACATGCCAGCATTGCTTCCTCGAATATCTCCCATTCCTCACCTACTTTCCTTGCTTTGTTACTGTCACCTTTTGCCATTCTATGTCTAGTTCCTCCTGTTATTTCTTCACACATCTCTTTTCGAAGCTCACATACTTTCACCACCCTGTTTGCGGATATAAAAGTGAACAATACAGGTATATGAGAACACAAAATCATAGAAATCATTCAACCATACAGCATTTTTTCAACCAGGATGTTGCAATACCCTTGGGTACAATTGGCACTGCCCACGGGTGCTATAATTGTTAACACTTTAGCCCTGCCCTGACCACCTTAGTGTCATATACCATGTATAATTAACTATCACAGCAGAAATTAAACTTTTTTACAACTGACAATTCATTCTTGTATACTGGCACATACAGAATGCAATATCAACTAATACCTACAGTGCTATACAGAAAACCTCAGGCTAAAAGTATCGGCTTTACAGTGGTTTCTTTGTTTACAGTTATACAGTGTCCAATAAGTAAATGATTTTCATCAGTTCATATGTTGACTTAAATAGTTATGGAGACTCTTTTGATATGTATATGTATGTATATGTACGTGTATGGGCGTATATGTATATATGCGTGTACATGAGTGGAAGGGTCTTTCTTCGTTTCTTTCCTGGCGCTAAATCACTGACGCAGGAAACAGTGATCGAGTATAATAAGTGAGGATATACCCTCTAAGGCTCACTCCTCTGTTCTTAACACTACCTCGCTAACGTGGGATAAGGCGAATATGTATGGAAAAAAATTTTTTTTTTTTTGCTCTGTCGCTGTCTCCCGCGTTTGCGAGGTAGCGCAAGGAAACAGACGAAAGAAATGGCCCAACCCACCCCCATACACATGTATATACATATGTCCACACACGCAAATATACATACCTACACAGCTTTCCATGGTTTACCCCAGACGCTTCACATGCCCTGATTCAATCCACTGACAGCACGTCAACCCTGGTATACCACATCGATCCAATTCACTCTATTCCTTGCCCTCCTTTCTCCCTCCTGCATGTTCAGGCCCCGATCACACAAAATCTTTTTCACTCCATCTTTCCACCTCAAATTTGGTCTCCCACTTCTCCTTGTTCACTCCACCTCCGACACATATATCCTCTTGGTCAATCTTTCCTCACTCATTCTCTCCATGTGCCCAAACCATTTCAAAACACCCTCTTCGGCTCTCTCAACCACGCTCTTTTTATTTCCACACATCTCTCTTACCCTTACGTTACTTACTCGATCAAACCACCTCACACCACACATTGTCCTCAAACATCTCATTTCCAGCACATCCATCCTCCTGCACACAACTCTATCCATAGCCCACGCCTCGCAACCATACAACAATGTTGGAACCACTATTCCTTCAAACATACCCATTTTTGCTTTCCGAGATAATGTTCTCGACTTCCACACATTCTTCAAGGCTCCCAGAATTTTCGCCCCCTCCCCCACCCTATGATCCACTTCCGCTTCCATGGTTCCATCCGCTGCCAGATCCACTCCCAGATATCTAAAACACTTTACTTCCTCCAGTTTTTCTCCATTCAAACTTACCTCCCAATTGACTTGACCCTCAACTCTACTGTACCTAATAACCTTGCTCTTATTCACATTTACTCTTAACTTTCTTCTTTCACACACTTTACCAAACTCAGTCACCAGCTTCTGCAGTTTCTCACATGAATCAGCCACCAGCGCTGTATCATCAGCGAACAACAACTGACTCACTTCCCAAGCTCTCTCATCCACAACAGACTTCATACTTGCCCCTCTTTCCAAAACTCTTGCATTTGCCTCCCTTACAACCCCATCCATAAACAAATTAAACAACCATGGAGACATCACACACCCCTGCCGCAAGCCTACATTCACTGAGAACCAATCACTTTCCTCTCTTCCTACACGTACACATGCCTTACATCCTCGATAAAAACTTTTCACTGCTTCTAACAACTTGCCTCCCACACCATATATTCTTAATACCTTCCATAGAGCATCTCTATCAACTCTATCATATGCCTTCTCCAGATGCATAAATGCTACATACAAATCCATTTGCTTTTCTAAGTATTTCTCACATACATTCTTCAAAGCAAACACCTGATCCACACATTCTCTACCACTTCTGAAAAATATATAATAATAATAATAATAATAATAATAATAATAATAATAATAATAATAATAACAATAATAATAAAAAGATGCCTGAGGATTGGCGGAATGCGTGCATAGTGCCATTGTACAAAGGCAAAGGGGATAAGAGTGAGTGCTCAAATTACAGAGGTATAAGTTTGTTGAGTATTCCTGGTAAATTATATGGGAGAGTATTGATTGAGAGGGTGAAGGCATGTACAGAGCATCAGATTGGGGAAGAGCAGTGTGGTTTCAGAAGTGGTAGAGGATGTGTGGATCAGGTGTTTGCTTTGAAGAATGTATGTGAGAAATACTTAGAAAAGCAAATGGATTTGTATGTAGCATTTATGGATCTGGAGAAGGCATATGATAGAGTTGATAGAGATGCTCTGTGGAAGGTATTAAGAATATATGGTGTGGGAGGAAAGTTGTTAGAAGCAGTGAAAAGTTTTTATCGAGGATGTAAGGCATGTGTACGTGTAGGAAGAGAGGAAAGTGATTGGTTCTCAGTGAATGTAGGCTTGCGGCAGGGGTGTGTGATGTCTCCATGGTTGTTTAATTTGTTTATGGATGGGGTTGTTAGGGAGGTAAATGCAAGAGTTTTGGAAAGAGGGGCAAGTATGAAGTCTGTTGGGGATGAGAGAGCTTGGGAAGTGAGTCAGTTGTTGTTCGCTGATGATACAGCGCTGGTGGCTGATTCATGTGAGAAACTGCAGAAGCTGGTGACTGAGTTTGGAAAAGTGTGTGGAAGAAGAAAGTTAAGAGTAAATGTGAATAAGAGCAAGGTTATTAGGTACAGTAGGGTTGAGGGTCAAGTCAATTGGGAGGTGAGTTTGAATGGAGAAAAACTGGAGGAAGTGAAGTGTTTTAGATATCTGGGAGTGGATCTGGCAGCGGATGGAACCATGGAAGCGGAAGTGGATCATAGGGTGGGGGAGGGGGCGAAAATCCTGGGGGCCTTGAAGAATGTGTGGAAGTCGAGAACATTATCTTGGAAAGCAAAAATGGGTATGTTTGAAGGAATAGTGGTTCCAACAATGTTGTATGGTTGCGAGGCGTGGGCTATGGATAGAGTTGTGCGCAGGAGGATGGATGTGCTGGAAATGAGATGTTTGAGGACAATGTGTGGTGTGAGGTGGTTTGATCGAGTGAGTAACGTAAGGGTAAGAGAGATGTGTGGAAATAAAAAGAGCGTGGTTGAGAGAGCAGAAGAGGGTGATTTGAAGTGGTTTGGGCACATGGAGAGGATGAGTGAGGAAAGATTGACCAAGAGGATATATGTGTCGGAGGTGGAGGGAACAAGGAGAAGTGGGAGACCAAATTGGAGGTGGAAAGATGGAGTGAAAAAGATTTTGTGTGATCGGGGCCTGAACATGCAGGAGGGTGAAAGGAGGGCAAGGAATAGAGTGAATTGGAGCGATGTGGTATACCGGGGTTGACGTGCTGTCAGTGGATTGAAGCAAGGCATGTGAAGCGTCTGGGGTAAACCATGGAAAGCTGTGTAGGTATGTATATTTGCGTGTGTGGACGTATGTATATACATGTGTATGGGGGGGGGGGGGCATTTCTTTCGTCTGTTTCCTTGCGCTACCTCGCAAACGCGGGAGACAGCGACAAAGTATAATAATAATAATAAAATAAAAAGATTAGATAAAAAGATAGATAGATGTGTTGCTTCCTGCGAGAGGTCATGAGGCATTTATTACTCATCATTACCAATAATGGAAGTAAAAACAGTAATTTTCCTAAAATTCATGATGGATGTTTTTCATATGATAAAATATGGTGATAATTGTAACTGAAATGAGATATCTCAAGCAAATATTCACTTTCCCCAAGCTGGGTACTTACAGATTTAATCTTATCCAATAATTCACCTCTTGAAGCCTTCAGTAAGTGTTCTTGAGGCAACTATACTAGTGGAAAACTGTATAGTTGCCACAAAATAAAATATATGATGTACAGGTACACTACCAATTTTCCAGCAACTGATGATTCGGCACCTCCTTTAGTCTGAACAAAATTATGTGAGGGAACCTGAAATTTCTGCAGCCACCAGACTAGTTTACTGGGCAGGCCACAGGTGGCGTTGTGTGTAGGACGCGCTTATCTACATTCTTCAAACTGCAGTTGTTGGTGGTGATACCGCAATTCTGTGAGATTCTTAGCTTATTTTGCTTAAATTCAACCCTAGCTACAGCTTCTAAGACATATGAGAGTCTCAGTCCATGGTGTCAAACGTAAACACCAGTCCATATCGATCCAAGATAAAGTAGAACTGTTGAAAAAAAATGGACCGTGGTGTTTCGGTGTGTAAGTTGTGTGACATCTACAGTATTGGTTCATCAACGGTTTATGATATGAAGACGCAAAGGGAGAAAATATTGAAATTCTAAACAGACAACCATTCCAAGAAGCAAATGACGATTAGAAAAACTATGAAAGATGGTAAGGGTACTGAGCACAACAAGTGATGATGGAATGGTTTCAACAGTGACTGAGTCATGGAGTGGACTTGTCAGGTAGCATGATAATGGACCAGGATAAGTTGTTCCATAAAGAACTTAAATTACAACATGAGCATGACTATAGTGAAGGATGGCTTCAAAGATTCAAGAAGCATCATGGAATTTCCATGAATAAAGTGTACGGAGAAAAGCGGTCTGCAAACCACAAACGAGCTGCTGAGAATGTGGACGAATTTGCGAAACTTGTAGCTGTCCTGAGCAAGTGTATAATGCAGAAGAAACTGCATTATTCTGGTGATGCACACCAAGGAAAACACTAACAACAGGTGAAGAAGACCCCACAGGATTCAAACAATTTATGGACAGACTTACCATCTAAGGGTGCTCAAACATTTAATATTTGTTTAATTTAAATATCTAGCAGTCCATGGTATAATTTAGACACATGGGAGATGTATAATTAGTGGGTTACAGGTGTGATGATGAATTATCATTACGTGACCATGGTTGGTCCGGCAACATGGTTAATCCAGTAACGTGTTGGAACCAAGAGTGCCAGAAAATCGGTGGTGCACCTGTATGTGAAAAAGATTGAAAACCACTGCCATACAATATGGATATGAATGAATATCAACAAAATGCAACAAAAAAAATGGAGCAACAAGAACTTTCACCATGACATATCAGACTGGAGAGTGATATCTGAAAAGATTTTAAACACAAATTTGAACAAATTCTTCAAAGGCAAAAATCTAACAACAAACATGACAGTACAGTGTCCACAAACATCCTTGACTGCCTACCCATACATTTTCAAAGGCGATGTCACTCTTACGTTTTAATGCTTTGTAATCTCCTTTGGCCTTGATTGCCATCTACAGACATCTAGGCATGAAATTGGCAAGGTTGTTGAAGTATTCTGAAGTAATCTAGGTCAAATGTTTCGGGTCAATAGGGTCTTGATCTCCTGAATGAGGCAAAGCAATGATAAGGTGTTACAAGTAGTAGCTGCCTGATGGTGCGTTCTGAGCATGCAATGTGTCTAGGAATCTCACATGTTCCCATGTTTTCTTGCTTCCAGACAAAAATTCAGGCTTGATGAAAGAGTAATTCAAAACAAGGAAAGAGGCCCAAAATCACTAATTACACATGTGAACAAAAGAAAGACAAGAAATTGGAGATTAAATCCTTTAAAGTGGGAGAAAGATACGAAAATTACCCCAAGGAAAAATAGATTTGAAGGCTTGTGAACAATGCAAATTGGTTTTCAACTTAAAATGCAATGATGAATTAAATAATTGACTCTAACATAAAAAGGCTGTTACAGATATTGAGATAACATGATATAATTAGAGCAACTGATCAGCTCAGAGAACATTCAGCTTCAGAATCATTTGGAATTATAGCTATGTTACTCAAGAAGACAAAACTGACCAAAGCAAAATCAATGATGTTACAAATAAGGCAAAGTCTCGATGAAAGCAATATTGATGACATTTACAAAATAGCATATATAACACCTACACAAAATGAAGGATTCAAGCTAACAACAAACAGTAAGAACCAGTTAGCTAAGCTTCACACACAATAAAACTCTGAATGATAAAAGTACACACAAAACAACTACATAGACAAAGGCCAATAGGGATTCATACCATGAAAAAGTATGCAAGCCTACTTATCAGTCCATTACAATAACTTGTATAAAAGTCTAATACAAAGAAAGAGAATGTATATTGTGTTTCTTGATTTCACAAAGGCATCTGACAAAGTAAACCACAGAATATTACAACAGAAAGTAGCTAGACATTATATCAGGGATTTTTTTTTTTTTTTTTTTTTGTCGCTGTCTCCCGCGTTTGCGAGGTAGCGCAAGGAAACAGACGAAAGAAATGGCCCAACCCACCCCCATACACATGTATATACATACGTCCACACACGCAAATATACATATCTACACAGCTTTCCATGGTTTACCCCAGACGCTTCACATGCCCTGATTCAATCCACTGACAGCACGTCAACCCCAGTATACCACATCGCTCCAACTCGCTCTATTCCTTGCCCTCCTTTCACCCTCCTGCATGTTCAGGCCCCGATCACACAAAATCTTTTTCACTCCATCTTTCCACCTCCAATTTGGTCTCCCTCTTCTCCTCGTTCCCTCCACCTCCGACACATATATCCTCTTGGTCAATCTTTCCTCACTCATTCTCTCCATGTGCCCAAACCATTTCAAAACACCCTCCTCTGCTCTCTCAACCACGCTCTTTTTATTTCCACACATCTCTCTTACCCTTACGTTACTTACTCGATCAAACCACCTCACACCACACATTGTCCTTAAACATCTCATTTCCAGCACATCCATCCTCCTGCGCACAACTCTATCCATAGTCCACGCCTCGCAACCATACAACATTGTTGGAACCACTATTCCTTCAAACATACCCATTTTTGCTCTCCGAGATAATGTTCTCGACTTCCACACATTCTTCAAGGCTCCCAGAATTTTCGCCCCCTCCCCCACCCTATGATCCACTTCCGCTTCCATGGTTCCATCCGCTGCCAGATCCACTCCCAGATATCTGGATGTTTTGGCTCTGAGTGAAACGAAGCTTACGGGTAAAGGGGAAGAGTGGTTTGGGAATGTCTGGGGAGTAAAGTCAGGGATTAGTGAGAGGACAAGAGCAAGGGAAGGAGTAGCAGTACTCCTGAAACAGGAGTTGTGGAAGTATGTGATAGAATGTAAGAAAGTAAATTCTCGATTAATATGGGTAAAACTGAAAGTTGATGGAGAAAGATGGGTGATTATTGGTGCATATGCACCTGGGCATGAGAAGAAAGATCATGAGAGGCAAGTGTTTTGGGAGCAGCTGAATGAGTGTGTTAGTGGTTTTGATGCACGAGACCAGGTTATAGTGTTGGGTGATTTGAATGCAAAGGTGAGTAATGTGGCAGTTGAGGGAATAATTGGTATACATGGGGTGTTCAGTGTTGTAAATGGAAATGGTGAAGAGCATGTAGATTTATGTGCTGAAAAAGGACTGATGATTGGGAATACCTGGTTTAAAAAGCGAGATATGCATAAGTATACTTATGTAAGTAGGAGAGATGGCCAGAGAGCGTTATTGGATTACGTGTTAATTGACAGGCGCGTGAAAGAGAGACTTTTGGATGTTAATGTGCTGAGAGGTGCAACTGGAGGGATGTCTGATCATTATCTTGTGGAGGCTAAGGTGAAGATTTGTATGGGTTTTCAGAAAAGAAGAGTGAATGTTGGGGTGAAGAGGGTGGTGAGAGTAAGTGAGCTTGGGAAGGAGACTTGTGTGAGGAAGTACCAGGAGAGACTGAGTACAGAATGGAAAAAGGTGAGAACAATGGAAGTAAGGGGAGTGGGGGAGGAATGGGATGTATTTAGGGAATCAGTGATGGATTGCGCAAAAGATGCTTGTGGTATGAGAAGAGTGGGAGGTGGGTTGATTAGAAAGGGTAGTGAGTGGTGGGATGAAGAAGTAAGAGTATTAGTGAAAGAGAAGAGAGAGGCTTTTGGACGATTTTTGCAGGGAAAAAATGCAATTGAGTGGGAGACGTATAAAAGAAAGAGACAGGAGGTCAAGAGAAAGGTGCAAGAGGTGAAAAAAAGGGCAAATGAGAATTGGGGTGAGAGAGTATCATTAAATTTTAGGGAGAATAAAAAGATGTTCTGGAAGGAGGTAAACAAAGTGCGTAAGACAAGGGAGCAAATGGGAACTTCAGTGAAGGGCGCAAATGGGGAGGTGATAACAAGTAGTGGTGATGTGAGAAGGAGATGGAGTGAGTATTTTGAAGGTTTGTTGAATGTGTTTGATGATAGAGTGGCAGATATAGGGTGTTTTGGTCGAGGTGGTGTGCAAAGTGCGAGGGTTAGGGAAAATGATTTGGTAAACAGAGAAGAGGTAGTAAAAGCTTTGCGGAAGATGAAAGCCGGCAAGGCAGCAGGTTTGGATGGTATTGCAGTGGAATTTATTAAAAAAGGGGGTGACTGTATTGTTGACTGGTTGGTAAGGTTATTTAATGTATGTATGACTCATGGTGAGGTGCCTGAGGATTGGCGGAATGCGTGCATAGTGCCATTGTACAAAGGCAAAGGGGATAAGAGTGAGTGCTCAAATTACAGAGGTATAAGTTTGTTGAGTATTCCTGGCAAATTATATGGGAGGGTATTGATTGAGAAGGTGAAGGCATGTACAGAGCATCAGATTGGGGAAGAGCAGTGTGGTTTCAGAAGTGGTAGAGGATGTGTGGATCAGGTGTTTGCTTTGAAGAATGTATGTGAGAAATACTTAGAAAAGCAAATGGATTTGTATGTAGCATTTATGGATCTGGAGAAGGCATATGATAGAGTTGATAGAGATCCTCTGTGGAAGGTATTAAGAATATATGGTGTGGGAGGCACGTTGTTAGAAGCAGTGAAAAGTTTTTATCGAGGATGTAAGGCATGTGTACGTGTAGGAAGAGAGGAAAGTGATTGGTTCTCAGTGAATGTAGGTTTGCGGCAGGGGTGTGTGATGTCTCCATGGTTGTTTAATTTGTTTATGGATGGGGTTGTTAGGGAGGTGAATGCAAGAGTTTTGGAAAGAGGGGCAAGTATGAAGTCTGTTGGGGATGAGAGAGCTTGGGAAGTGAGTCAGTTGTTGTTCGCTGATGATACAGCGCTGGTGGCTGATTCATGTGAGAAACTACAGAAGCTGGTGACTGAGTTTGGTAAAGTGTGTGAAAGAAGAAAGTTAAGAGTAAATGTGAATAAGAGCAAGGTTATTAGGTACAGTAGGGTTGAGGGTCAAGTCAATTGGGAGGTGAGTTTGAATGGAGAAAAAAAAATCAGGGATATGAAAGGAATATTAATTCAAAAGCTCTCAATTAAAACATATTCATAGTAGTTGCAAAGGAAATCATGTCTGATGATGTCCTAGCTACCACAAGTAACAGCGTTAACTTTCTTTGTCTTTATAAAAAAATCAAATATTTAAAGATAAAAGAAAGCATAGTACGCTTTACTGATGAAACCAGAATAAGCAAATTGGTTGTAGTAGAAGCGGGAGTGGACAGTATTGCAGGTGAATTTATCATGAAAGGGGGTGACTTTGTAGTTGACTGGATGGTAAGGATATTCAATGTATGTATGGATCATGGTGAAGTGCCTCAGAATAGGCAGATTGCATGTATAGTGCCACTGTATAAAGGCAAAGGGGAAAATGGTGAGTGTCCAAACTACAGAGATATAAGTTTACTGAGTATACCTGGTAAGTTGTATGGGAGGGTACTAACTGAGGGTAAAGGCATGCAAAGAGCATCAGACTGGGGAAGAGCAGTATGGTTTCAGAAGTGGCAGAGGATGTGTGGATTAGGTGTTTCCTTTGAAGAATGTGTGTGAGAAATACTTAGAAAAACAGATGGATTTGTATGTGACATTAATAGATCTGGAGAGGGAATATGATAGGGTCGATAGAGATGCTTTGTGGAAGATTTAAAAATAGATAGTGTGGGAAGTAAGCTGCTAGAAGCAGAGAAGTATTCATCAAGGGTGTAAGGCATGTGTACAAATAGGAAGAGAGGAGATTAAATGGTTCTCAGTAAAGGTCGGTCCACAGCAGGGGTGTGTGATGTCGAGGAAAAATCTTGAGAGGGACTGAATTCTTCTAAGGTGAGCCAATGACTAAAAAGACCAAGTTAGCTATTTGTGTATACTTCAGCTGGCTTAAAAACACTACAATTTAGTTCCTGCCACAGGGTTGTACATTACCAGTATTGCCTGACCAGGTATCGGGAGGGTTAGTGACATATGCAAAGTAAGCCAGCACTTTAGTAGTTGTCAAGTTGCACTCCTCTGAACCATGTAGCTGTCTTTTCTTTCTAACATGTGAACTACTGGCATTTTGTCTACAAACATTCAATCTCTCCTTGTCATTTGTAACATTTGACAACACTAGCTCACATAGCTTATTCATTGTAACTCTACAGTGAACACTATGTGCAAGCCCTGCCTTTTGGCAAATTGTAAGGGGCAGTCAATAGAAGTAGTAAGTAGGGACAATTAGGCAAGAGCATTAGGTAGAAGCAATAGGTAGAAGTAGTGGATAGGACTATTAGATAGAAGAAGTTATAGGGAACATTAGGCAAGAGCCTCTGCGAACACTGCACTAGAGTTGCCCTCTGCCAGTGACCTATTTAGGGTGAGGCACTAAAGGCTAAGAAGTGACACTGGAGTTCTTTAGTTATGGAGACTCTGTTGCCATGGCCACCCGTATGAGGAATTTCCAATAAGAACACGCTTCAGAAATATAGATAGATAGATAGGCTCAAAAATCCCAATCCAGGGAAAATGTGGCAATCTTAACATCCAAAAGCAATCCAGATATAGTAAAGAAAAACTAAAGATACCCTGGAGAGCAAGCTTCATTTGAAAAGCTTGGCTGCACGAGGGGGTTAGGTCTGTTTGGCTCTGTAGGGGATACTTGCCCACACTGCTTCAAGATAAAACAGGATATGGGACAACCAGATTATTGGGTCAAATAAACAACACACAAACTGTGAAATGGAGAGGGGTGATCTTCATCTACAAGAGCCTCCAAATGCTTTTAACCCCATGAGAAAAAGTCAGTATAAAACAGAAAATCTCTCTTACCATCAAAATCAAGCTAAGGGAGCATCTTGTCTCCCAAACAGCAAGTAAGGTCAAATGGGCAGAAACAAACAGCAGAGGCTTGACTAACTGACTTTCTTCACCAGTTGGCACAACAACAGGGTCTGAATCAATATGAACACTCTGAGATGAAACAATTTTAATCTCTATCTATAAACTCCCTCAGCATTGAGCCTCTACATGAAAAAACTTTGACAGAATAGACATACAACTGATCCAGGCTATGAAGAGAAGCAGAAGGGGATGGAGTGGGTAGATATGTCACCATCCACTACAGAAAATTGGAACAGTTGGAATTTGTAATAAACTGATAACAGCAGAACATATTAGTAAATTATTCACCGAACATATAAAAACTACACCCTAAAAGCATCAGAAAAGTGTATGCATCAACGATAGGGTGAGAAGGCTGGATCTAAATGTCTTTAATATCTGGGGATCCTGAGATGATGATGCAATAGCTGCTGGAGGTTACAATACTATGAGAAAAATGGAGGATTCAGACTGAGCTGTAGGCTGTAACTATTGAACAAGTGGTTAACATGGGGTAAAAAGCATTTACCTCACCAGATGGCTGAACAGATACAAGTTTCTAACCCTGTAAAAGTCCTTTATCATATGTGCAAAACATTACTGATGTTTATGATTTATAAAACTCAATTTAAGACTTACCTATCACTAAGCCAAGATGCAATCATTAAGGAATCATTCAGAAGATAACAATGAATTCTCTGCATGGCAGTGTAGTCATCTTGGTTGAGCTCTACTAAGTCACCATCAAAAACTAAGTAACGGTCCTCCACCTCCATCACATGCTACAAGACATAAAGTTATGCTTTTTGGATCAAGTTGTTAGTTGTTCAGTAAATATAACTTAGGTCTAATAACTGTATTCATGCAAAACAATCTGGAGGATGCTCATGACAATCATAGGGAATTAATTCTAATATGAAAGTTATAATATATTCACCATCAAAATAATATAATTCCTCTACTAAGCCACTGTATTGTTTTCATAGGGAACTTAAAGAAAACTTATAACAACTTATGATACACTCTAAAATAGAAAAATATCCTCCTATGGTTGTAAAAGATTTCTCTGTCAATATATACAGCCATCATTAATATATCACTTTCTAGATGCCCGTACTACAAGGAAAAGTTGAACATAAAATCACCTGAACACTAAATAAATGAAAAACATGCAAGCAGCTAGTGGAGGCTGTCATAAATTTCCTAAAACTTTAAATATTAACCAATATTCATTATTTTAAAAAAAAATCTGGTTTAACATTTTCAAAAGTGAAAGCTGATGGAAAACACCTAATGACATGACAATAAACAAACACAGGGATATGATGTAAGAAAACAGTAGAAGGTCAAGAGGAAGGTGAAGATGCTGACAAAGAGGGCAACTGAGAGATAGGGTGAGAGAGTATTGACAACAACTGAGAGATAGGGTGAGAAAATATTGACAAACTTCAGGGAGAATAGAAAATCTTCTGGAAGTGGGTAAACAGTGTAATGAGAACAAGAAAACGAATGAGAGCATCATTGAGGGAAGCCGATGGGGTAGTGGTAGCAAGCAAAGAAGAGGTATAGAGGGAATGAAGCAAGTCTTTTGAAGGACTATTGAAAATGTGAGATGATTGGGTGGTGCATGTGGGTAGTCTGGGATGAGAAAGCACCTAGAACAAGAGTGTCATGGTTAATGGTTTTGTGAAAAGGAAAGACAAGGTGAAACCCTTGCATAAAATGATGTTTGGCAAATTGGCTGGAACAGATCAAATTGCAGATAAATTTTGCAATAAGTGAGTGACGGCACTGTCAATTGGTTAGTCACGATTTTCAATGCGTATAATGGCACAATATGAGGTCTGTAAGGACTGGTGGAATACCTGTATACTGATATCATATACTGCACCAGAAAGGCAAGGAGGTAAAAGTAAATGTTCAAATTACAGAGGAATAAGTGTGATGAAAATCAAGGTGCTGTATTTTACATATTGTCAGAAATGATGTCCAGAAATGCATTACTTAACAGAATATTCATGTCACAGTATCAGTATGTGTAACCAATAGCTGTGTATGATTTCTTATTCCTTATAGGCTGTGTTAACCCATGTGCATGTTATATCATTGATAGCAAAATAAATGACTCAATAAAAGCCTCAATGTAGCAGGCTTATGCCTAACCATAATTCTATTCACTCATTCCATGGGCAAGTTCCTCAGACCAGAGAAGTTTTAGTACTGCAACTGAACAGTAGCTCCATTGGCAATTCATATAAAAAAACTTGGCAGCCATCATTTCTCATAACCCTAACAAGCTGGATATACTTATCAGCTATGAGGCACCTTTCGTCTTTTTGAATGTGGAATATATGAATCTGCAAATAAAATCCTCCAAGAACTGTTAGTGTTTGCAAGATATCTCCTTGCTTCCTGCAAACACGTGAAGGAGATACTAGATGAGAATTTGCAAGTCCTGAGAAGTCTGAAACTCAAAATATGTAAAGGCAGGTCAGTAGTGAGACATCTACACACAGGAATCTTTCATTAGTGGACTTTACTGGCTTATGTAAGACATCTGTTAGAAAACAAAACCCTTAACCTCCAAATTCGTTCAATCAGGCTCTTGCTTTAAAAAATGGCTCAAAAGCTGTCTGAGACCTACCATCCCAGTCAATGAGGTGGTCTTTAGGTTGTTGGGGCCCTAGGCAAGGGAGTGAAGGGAGTAAAGATCCTAGGTGCATTGGAGAATGTGTGGAAAGAGAGGTTGCTGTTTGTGAGGGCAAAGGTGGCGATATCTGATGATACAGTGGTCCTGATGGTACTGTATGGGTGTGAGTCACAAGCTCTAAATGCAAAGGAACAGAAGAGGTTAGATGTGGTAGATATGAAATGCATGATGATAATTTGTGGTGTTAGGAGGGCTTAACATGTAAGGAATGACAATGTAAGAGACAGATGTAGTAGTAAGCAGAGTATGATTGAGAGAGCTAAATAGAATGTGGTAAAGTGGTTCAGACATATGGAAACGAAAAGTGAAGAAAGACTGACTAAAATGATATTCATGACAAAAATAAAGAAAGCAATGAGCAGGGGAAGGATAAGATGGTAAAATGGAGTGAAAGAAGCTTTGAATCATCAAGGCCTGAACTAGCAGATTTACTCTCAATGGGCTGATCTAGGGCACATGAAGTGGCTGGGGGGGAAATAGAGAAAGGTCTGTAGAGTCCAGGTGCGATTGGAGGGCTTTGGTTTCAGTGCACTGTACATGACAAACAAAGAGTGGATGAAAACAAATGAGGCTGTCCTTCATCTGGTCTTAGGGCTATCTCACCAACTTAGAAAACTATGAAGAAGTATGAAAAAAAAAGCCTGAAGTACATCCATGTTATTCTTCTTACTAAATATGGCTGAAGGTTTTCTGAGGAGAAAGCTAATGGAAGATACATGATGATGGAAGACAATAAAAAAGGGTTTTGACAACTCAGCCAGCTGAGCAATAAAATCAATCTTATCTAATCTAATCACAACAAAAATACTCATGACATGATGATGGTAATATCCATCAGAGTCAAAAGCAACCAACTGAAAAAATAGTGAAGTATGAAGCCATTATGTGAAATACTTCAGGAACTGGGTATAAGAGAGCAAGGTAAACTTAGAGCAAGTGCTAGGAACTTATTCGTCTTAACTAGTTTTAGGAGGATAATGATACATCATAACTGATACACAAGATGAACGTCATTCATACGTATCACTATATGACTGGTCCATTAATGGCGCTCACCTGTCACAAACCAGGCAATCACAGAGTACTTTTTCTGTCCCGGTTCTGGCCCATGTGAAGCTGCCCACTCTAATACTATTGTTTCTTTAATGCTAATGTGGATGGCTTTCAATGCTTTCATAATTTTCTTCTTTACATCCCCCTATCTTGCCAGATGTTCCTCCTCATCCACAGGCACCACAAAAGAACTGGTGGTGTTGTGGTGTCTAAAATTACCTTTGCACACAAGTGGCCTCACCTGTAATTATTCTTCTCAAACCTGTGGCATGGAATCTTATATACAATCTGATCTTGCTGTGTGGCTTTTTCTAAGTCCTCATGGTTTCTCTCATCAACACTTATGGTGTGATGCTATACCCACATATGCTGTCAGTAAAAAATTTGTTGTGCGTTCCTTGCTGTGAGTTGGTAATCACTATGAATCTCTTTCTCCTCTGTTGTTACTACTCTCATTGTTGCTATATCTTCTATACATAATAGCCTGTGACTTTCCTTTGAATTTGATTAATGGGCTTTTGGGGTAACGAGTCCACAAAAAATTTAAACATCTGGAATTCTAGGTTACACACTCTAAGGCCCTCAGAAAAAAAATCCAGTAACTACCCTAGACTTAGTCCTGTCAATATAAGCTGACAGTGAATAGTCATACTCATTGGTGGGTTTTCTTTGTTGTGAGTAACCTAGTCATTTGTTTGTCCTCTGTATTAGGGTATATAGAAAAATATGACTGCTATCTTCTTCTATCATGAACACAATCCTGTGATGTAAACCAAGTTATGTTAATTTGCATGCCAAAAGTGAGAAAGTTATATGAAGGTGAATGTCAATATGAAGGGTATAGGGTTGAAAATAGCAAAAGAAACCCCAAGGAGTTCTACATTTATGTCAGAAGCAAGAGAGTCATTACCCAGTCAACTGGTCCATTAATCATGGAAATCTATGACTTAGTTCATAACAATGAAGCCATGGCAAAAATCTCAAATGACTTTTTTGCGTCTGTATTTATGATTGACATCACAACCCATGCCCAAACTCAGTTTCACTAACACAAGGGGACAGCATTCTTCAACACACTAAAAGAAAAGCTGCAGACACATTATCAACAATAAATGGAATAAAAATGAATAAAACAGCAGGCCCTGAAATGTTTTATCTAAGGACAATGAGAGAAGCAAAAAATGAGACAGTTAAGCCCTTGAATGCCCTTTTCAACAAGTCACTTGTAACAAGAAAGGTTCCAAGTATCTCTTTTAACATCTGTAGTTGGAAAACTTGTGGAAACCATCATTCAAGAGAGCATTAATTATAATTAAATGATTCCCAGCATGGTTTTTGATGAAATCACTCATACCTGACAAATCTGTTTCATTTATGATATAATAAACATGTATGATGAGAGTAAAGCAATTGATCTATCTGGATTTTCAAAAGCATATGATAAGTTCTACACCAAATGTTACTGGCAAAAATTAAGTCACAGGGCACTGATGGAGTTGTACTTCGGTGGGTAAGAAATTGGTTAACTGGCCATAAACAATGCGTTATGATTAATGGTCTAGCCTCTAAATGGTTAGACATAAGTACTGTAGTGTGCCACATGGATCACTCACGGGACTGGTTTTCTTTCTCATATATATCAATGGGCTGCACTGCAAGATAGCAAAAGTCACTGATGACATAAAACTGAGAAATGAACATATAATAGAACTTGAATGTCTACAGCTTTAAACTGACATAAACAAACTAATACAGTATAAATTCTGTTGAAATGAGAGGTAAATGAGGAAATGGACTTGGGCATAATACTCTCTGGTGACATAAAACCAAATAAAAAAAGAGCACAAAAGCAGTGAAGAAACCTGACAAAAATTTTGGATTTGTAAGCAGAGCTTTCAACTATAAGTCCAGGGAAAATCATCCTTACAATTCATCGACTCGTCCCACTCTTGAATACTGAGTTCAATTTTGGCCATCCCCGTGTGTGTGTGCGTATGAGAGAGAGAGAGAGAGAGAGAGAGAGAGAGAGAGAGAGAGAGAGAGAGAGAGAGAGAGAGAGCAAAGCTGAGCTACCAAGAAGATTCTTAGGCTGAGAAGCAAATCCTATGAAATCTAATTAAATGACCAGAATATATCTAGCTTAGCAAAGAGAAGGTCAACTCTATACAGTCATGCCTGGGCAGGAAAATGCTGTCCATGTCTATGCCATCTACCACTCTTCTCAATGGAATGCTGGTGAAAAGTGGCTTAAAATCAAAGCTAACCAACCATTTATCTATTAGGCTCATATCATTCAATCTTCTTAATCAACCTGTTGAGTTGGTTAAGTGGGCTCCACTAATGGATCCCAGGGCTATTTAGCCAGTCTGAAAAATCATTCATGTCTAAATGAGAAATTACATTAAAATACGTAAGTTTTGAGAAAATGAAAAACCAATTTCTCTACTGATGGCAGAATTCACGAGTATATGAGAAAATACTTGTTCACAGGGGTAATAACAGCATTTTACCCCAGAATGAGACAGTCACGAGAATTCACCCCTTCACCCACTACAAAAGGTACAGGATCAGTGGATGCTCATTTGAAAGACTATATATAATCAGAGAACAAGTTGTCCAGGCCTAAAACATCACAATGTAGCTGAAATAGTGAACAAGTCACTTATGTACAAAATGAATGCTGAGAACGCTGATAAAAAGCTGCAGGTGCTACTACCAAAACTCAGGCCAACTGTGGTCCTGGCTCAGGAGGAAGGTTAATGTGGGAATGAGACACTACAGAGTACTGTAACTAAATAACGGAATAGTCTGTGAATTCAGTCTCTTCAAACTATGCTCAATATGATGTTCTTTCACCCATCACAAACATGTGTCAGATGACAACTATTACATAAACCACCTGCCAATCGATACCTTTTTCCAAACAATACCTTTTCCAATATGATGCAGTTTGGACAAAGCATCAACAAAGATTTTAAGCTTGAGATTGGGTTATAGCATGCTGGAATTAATAAAACAAGACTTCACTTAAGGGCTGACAACACACCAGTATCCAAAATCATACAAATGGACAAGTAACCTAATCAACAAGAAAACTTTCAAAATGTGTTTTTTCACACTTTCGACGGCAAATTGAAAACAATACAATATATTCTATCTTACAACCAATTCTTGAAAGCTTAGTACAGACTTGCTGCTCAAAACATTTTACTATTATTACTTTTAGTGGGGGATAATATGGCTAGTTTCAGTATACAAGGAAGTAATATGGCTTGTATTACATCTAAAGACCATTATTTCCCCACTCATCTGGAACACACACTCTTTTACACCCAAGTTTGCTCCTTAAGAGGCAAGTATAGGTGGACTTTATTGTACAGTCTACTGTTTAGTAGGTGAGCACTATACTCCTAGCTACTGCATCATCAAATATAAAATCTTCAGGATGAGCAATGACACAGTTAACCCCTTGCCTTACTCATATATTACAGAAAGTTGGTTAAAAAAAAAAAGGCCATTTCTTACTTCATTTCTGATATGAATATCTTTGAACAAAGCAATGCAAAGTATTTTGTTATAAATGTTATCTATCAAGAAATTACATAATCAAAACAATGTAAATCCAAACCAGAGGTGTAATGGTATTAGAAAAAATTAATATACTATAATAAGTACATTTCCTATTTGTAATACTTTGAATATAATGAAAACAAAAATACAGCAGGAGCAACTGTGTACAGATATTGTGAGGCAGCCTGCACAAGAGGAAGATCCAAATTTACTTAACTTCAAACTCAAAAATCACACAAATTTGTTCATGCATCAGAGTTCAAGTTATCCTCATCAGACCATGTGTCAACTTCACTCATGACAGGATGATGCCTGTTCCATTCGACAACTCCCATCAAGGGAGTGGCCAAGGCAAAAGGGTCTCAATTTATTCCTGTCTTTACATGCCCCCTTTGCATACAACATTCCCTGCATTCCTCCATCATCTCTCTCCCTCCAACACTCTTCCACTCTATTTCACCATGTCACAGGTGGTCTTCCTCTCACACCAGCCCCTTTGATCAAATTGTCATACACTCTCCTTGTAAACTCCCTGTCTTGCATTCTTTCCTACATGCCCAAACCAAAGTATCAGGTTTCACCCACTCTGCTACTCCATAATTCATTCCCTATGCATTCTGTCATACCAGATCTTTTGTACATCCTCTTACTTCTTTCTTCATATCATCCAGTCATACAAACTTCTCTCAAACAGCTCATTTCAACAGCCTGGATCTAGACATCTGTGACTCATTCCACGTCCCTATTTCAGTTACCTATCACCAAACTAACCCAAAATAGCTCCCAAATACTTGAATTCTGTCAAAACTTCCAGCCTTTCTGCCCCATAATTGTTGCACCGTTCAGGACACCATCCCTCACACTATAGAGCTTTACAAAATCAAAACTTTCACTGTTTCCTTTTCAACACTATTACTCTGCTTTTACTTGTAATTACCTTTAATTCCTTATGCTTACATGCATCATAAACATTTATAACATTATTCAATTCCTCTTCACTCTCAGGAAACAATACAGTATCATCCACACACAGGCTTGTCACTAACCACCATACCGCACCATCACACTCCATCTCTGCACCCCCTCTCCCTAGTTTTGCTTTCATCTCTTTTATAACTCCATCCTTAAGTATAAGTTAAAGTGATATCGCACAACTGTATCTCACATCTACATGTATACCAAAATTTCTGCTCACTCTCCTTCCTCTCTTACACATGCATTTGCTCCACTAAAGAAGGCTTTAACACAATCTAACAGTTATCCAACTACCCTATACATTCTTGACACATCCCATACAGCATTCCACTCAACTCCAACATGTGCTTCTGACAAATACATAAAAGCTGCATACAGCTTCTTACTTTTTACTTATTTCTTTTCCACACTCATTCTCACCGCAAAAATCTGATCCACACATCTACCTCTCCTAAAACCCCCTTGCTCCTCACTTATTCTGCGTTCAGTCAATTTCATCACTCTGTCAATCAACACTCTTGCATACATTTTTCCTAGCATATCTAACAGACTTATTCCCCAATAATTGCTTCATACATTGTTAGCACCTTTTCCTCTGAAAAAAGAAACAATAATAACTTTCACCCAATCCTCAGGCAAAACCTTCTGTTTCCATACTAAATTATACATCAAATGCATCCACTCTATCACAATTTCTCCACCACAATTTGATAGTTCACCAATAATCCCAATTACACCATGTGCCTTTCCTACCTTCAACCTTATTATTTCCCTCTTTACCTCCCTTCTTGCTATAGGCCCCTGCATTTTTATCCTTTTCCTCCCATCCTCCATACCCATGCTTGTAACAACTGCTATCTCACATTCTCCCACAATTATCAGTTCTTCAAACACTCTTTCCATCTTCCTTTCACTTCCGCCTTTTAATTCAGAAACTCCCCTTCCTTACTTCTCTCATTTACATTTACATTTTTGTGTTCTTCCCGTACAATTTCTTATTTCCTCTAAACTTTTCATAAACTTTTCACTCATCTTTCTTCCAAAACCATTTCTCTTCCACATATATCTGTGGATCATGTGCTGAAAAAAGATATTTGCATGGAATAAACTCCTCTCAGCACAGACACCCACAAGATAACTTCTATTCTCTCTTACTCTTGGCATTCCCCATTCACCAACTATCTCACCAATTTCATCACATCCCAACTTTGCATTCACATCACCCATTACAATCACCTTTCTCTCTCTCTCTCAAACCCATTCATATGGTCATTCATTTTCTCTAGAAACACTGTATATCATTCATACCTTGCACAGTCTTCATATTTACAGATGCTGATACACCTACCCATGCATACTTCACAATTCCAATCTTTCCTTTCACCCACACTATTCTTGATCCATTTCATCCATGCTCTGTAACACCATCCCATATTCTCAGTGACCGCACAACTGCAGGTCCCTCTTCCCTAATGCATTAAGCCACACTAGATGTGGGTAGAAATTAAATTTTCGGTCAGTCATAAGGGGTAATCTCCATAAGTGGACTGAAAGTTATCTTAGTGGAAAGGAACAAAGGAAGCATGTCAGGGTGCCTTTTCTATCTAGGTTGGAGTAACCAGTGGTGCATCACATGGTTCTGTCTTAAGGACACTGATATTCTCGATCTATGTAGATGACTTACCATAATGAATGAATTCACTTTTGAATATGCTTGCAGATGTCACTAAAATCATAAAAGAAGAAATGGACTGATGAGGACTGCATTAATTTAAAGTGGGATACAAACAAGTTCTAAAGTTGGTCATGAAAGACTACACTTGGTACAATCAAATGCAAAGCAATGAAGGTCTAGATAAAGTTTTATTCTTACAGGAAATAAACTGCTTTAACTAATGTGTGTATGGAACCACCACATTAACATAAGTGTTAAGGAGCAAATTATGTAACAATAAATAACAAAACAGCATCTACATTTATATATATAATGAAATGTTCAGCTAGCTATTCACAGCAAATTACAGTGTGCATCTCACGATTGGGCATCTCACAAAAAAATCAAATGGAGAAGGTCCAACTGAGGGCAACAAAGATGGTATCTGAAAATAGGGAAATGAATGGCATGGAACTTTTAAGGCTTTGAAATAATCTTGTACTGCTTAGAGTAAACACATGTTTGAAATCATCAAAGAAAAACAATGACAGGCTATTTCATGAAACTAAGAAAGAGCATTTTTGATGAAACCTACAGTCTCAGAGTGGTGGATGCATGGAATAAGATATGTGATATGACTGTGAATGCAGATGGCATACAAAAATTCAAATTTGTATGACGGTACAAAATAGGAAAAGAGATGGATATCTGCAAATGTTCCAATTTCATTACATTTAGGAGACTACAGTATATGAAGCTCAAGGGTGAAGTGTTACATACAGCTTGATGAAATCAGTACCAAGGTATCTTTTCATGATTTGGGTTAAAAGGGATAAATTACTCTTGAAAAATGAGATTACTTTTCTCATCATGTTCATCAAAGCTATTAAGTGACCTTGGTCATAAAAGGTTTAAAGAGGGTTTCACCAATGCCAATAGGTGCAAAAGCTTAAATGACTGAACAGTCATGCAGAACTACACAGGATGTGGGAATGGTAAAGGAGGGCAGTTTTTATGGTGACTCAGCTGTTCAGTTTTACAAGGAAATATCAAGAAGGCCAGTAGGAAAAGACTGAAATTGCCTCCCCAACCCCTCTCTAGCAGAGACAATTACTGCAGAAAAAGTTTACAGAGAGATATCAAGAAGGCCAGTAGGAAAAGACTGAAATTGCCTCCCTAACCCTTCTCTAGCACAGACAATTATTGCAGAAAAAGTTTTAGTTAATAATTCACTGGTCAACAAAGATTTTGTCCTATGTTTCTTCTGTATTTTTGCACACTGAATCCAAATATATTTTCAGAATTTCTCTATCACCCATAGTTTTTTTGGTTCCAGCATACTTGAATATGATTACATACAGTATATATGTACCAATGCTCTATGGAACATTTGAAACAAAAAGTTTAACAAACACAGCTACTTTCATTGTTTGAGAAGTGCAATATCTTCTTTTTGAAAGCATAAGCCCATATAAATGAGTTACAAGTATGGGGACTTTAAGTGGAATGTATGTGATGACATAAAGGCTACAGCACTTTTACTTGGAAAGCAACTTGATATACAAAGTTCTGTTGTTTCCTCTATGAGTGGGACAGCTAGGACAAGAAAAATCATTCTGTAAAGAAAGTGTGGCCAAAACGAACATCACTGACTTTATTGAAGAAAAATGTCATAAGTCCTTCTCTTGTTGATCCTGAGAAAATTCATCTGCCTCCTTTGCACATTAAGCTCAGGTTGATGAAGAACTTCACTAAAGGTATGGATAAAACTGGCCATGGATTCACATATTTGAGGAATAAATTCCCTAGAATCAGTGATGCAAAAATCAAGGACAGTATTTTTGTAGGACCACAGATCAGGGAACTGCTTCGATATCAAAAGTTTGATGAAATGCTAAATGAAGTTGAAAAAACTGCATGGTTGTCATTTAAGAGAGTTTGCAAGTTTTCAAGGATTTTTTGGCAAATCACATATCAGAAAACTACTGTGATGTTGTAAAAGATCTATTAACTTCATATAAAGCTCTAGGGCACAACACGAGTCTAAAAATTCACTTTTTGAACTCGCACTTAGACTTTTTCCTGAAAAAATCTTGGGGCAGTCAGTGATGAGCATGGTCAAAGATTTCACAGATTTCATCAAGACATTTTGGACATGGAAAAGTGGTACCAAGGAAAGTGGGGCCCTTCTATGTAGGCAGATTACTGCTGGACACTAAAGGGGGATGTTCATGAGGCCAAATATAGTTAAAAATCATACACTTTTATATTTTAGAGGTGAGTTTTTTAAGTGTAATACCAGCTTTATTTATGAATAAGTAATATACACATTGTAAAATTCAACTACTTCTGTCACTTAAAAACCATGCCTGACAGAAAAATTCTAAAAACAGATTCAAATTCAGTGTAAAAAGTACTATAACGTCCACCTATTTTACTTTGTGGGACAAAAAAAAAATTTAATTTTGTTGACTAGTGTACTATGCATTTCTTTATATCTAATATAATTACAATCAATAGATGCCCATTTCAGGAACAACATATATTACTGAAAGTTCACATAATCTAATAGAAAAAATTCTAAATACAAGAAAAATCTGAGAAAAATTACTTACTGAGCATCCTTCAATTTTCTCTAATAACCCAGTTAGCTTTTTTCTATTCTCACGCTCTCGTTTTTCTCGTACTTCATGTGGATCCACCTCTATCATCTCCTGAGCAGCACTGCCAGGTCCTCTCTCTCCTAATTATATACATGATACTAATGTATATTATGGCTAACAATTCTTTATCATTAAGACAAGAAAGAGAAGTAAAACATGCAACCAATATAATAACTAAACATTTTTGTACAATGAATGGCTTCTAACAAGGATGATATCAAGAGAAACGAAGAGTTCATCAGTAAGGGACAAAAAAGCTTAACAAAATGGCACACAATTGGCTGCACATGACTGAGATTCATTGCCTATTCATGACGATAAAATGATTTACCCCTGTGCTTGGCAAGTACTGTACAGTCTTATCATCGACATTCCCCTCTTTTAAAGCAGCTAAGAGTGTAATAAGAAACTAATCTAACCACTAAACAGAACCGAATGAAGAAGTGTGTGGTGGCAGGGAGATTACATTATGATACTCTTCGACTTTTCAATTCTTGCTACAAGAGTGAAAATTCATTATGTGCTTCTACCCAGCTTGTGGGTGGTGGCACAAAAGGTCTAGGGGCTGGCCCTCAATGACTTAATTACATTACAGGTAATATAATGAGAAAATTGTTAACAAGGATTGGACAGCACTGAACATATTCAGCAATTTACAAGGTAACTGAAGTTTAAAACAGCTGAACAGCAATGACAGGATTACAAATAGATATATAACAAATCAACTATCTACAATACCCAAAGTTATGAAACTTTGCTAGTATACAAGGTAGAACACAGATATGGATAAAATTCTTATACATACCTCATGATGATTAGCAAAAAATCATCACTGAAATCACAAATTTTAAAACAGACAAGTTTTTAATGTTAAAGGGTGTGGGAAGAGTTTTGTTGGAAAAGTTCACATTTGGTCTGTTCATTATCAACAGGATGGGCAAACTCCTACAAATACTTATTGCCTAGCCTAAGTTAGGTGACAAGAACATCAAGGTGTTCAATGCCTTCTGGGGGGTTATGTAGGGCTGTGGTCATTATTAGTGCTGCTGGGCTATAGATATTCAAGGATGTTTGATCTTACTTGCATGCCCTTCACCCTCCTGAATTTTTAGGTTCCATTGCTTACAATATTTGAACTTCATCCTTCCACCTTCAAATTGGTCTCCCTGTTCTCCTTGTTTCCTCCCTTTCTGACACACAAGACCATTTCAGCACAACCTCTTCAGCTCTCTCAACCATACACTTTTCATTACAACACATATCTTACCCTTTCATTGCTTACTTGATCGAACCACCTAACACCACATATTGTCCTCAAACATTTCATTCCAACATGTCCACCTTCCTCGGCAAGGCCTTAACTATAGCCAAGGCCTTGCATCCACTCCCAGAAATCTAAATCACTTCACTTCCTCCAAGCTTTCTCCATTCAGACTCACACCCCAACTAACCTGTCCCTCAATCCAGCTAAACCTAATAACCTTGCTTTATTCAAATTCACTCTCAAATTCTTTCTTTCACACTCTTGCAAACTCATTCACCAACTTTTGCAGCTTCTCACTTGAATCTGCCACCAATGTTGAATCATCAAAAAACAACAACTGACTCACTTCCTAGACCCTCTCATCCCTCACAGACTGCATACTCACCTCTCTCTACAAGACTCTCACATTTACTCCCTAACCACCCTATCCATGAACATATAAAAAAACCATGATGACATCACACACCCCTGCCATAGACCAACCATCACTTGGAAACATTCACTCTTTTCCTTCTTGTACACATGCCCTACACCCTTGAGAAAACTTTTACTGCTTCTAGCAGCTTTCCTCCTACAATGTATATTCTTAGGACCTTCCACAAGAAAACTCTATCAACAATATCATTTGCTGTCTCCAGAGCCAAAAGTGCACATGCCAATCCATCTGTTTCTTATGCATTTCTCACACATTCTTTAAAACAAACACCTGAACCACAGATCCTCTACCACTCCTTAAACCACACTGTTCCTAACCAATCAGATATTCTATACATACCTTCACCCTCTTAATCACTACCCTCCCACACAATTTACCTGGCATACTCAACAAACTTATGCCTCTGTAGTTTGAACACTTACCTTTATCCCCTTTGCCTTTGTACAATGGCATTATGCATGCATTCCGCTAATCCTCAGGCACTTTACCATGATCAATACATACACTGAATATCATTATGAACCAATCAACAACACAGTCAGCCCCTTTTTTGATACATTCTACTGCAATACCATCCAAACCTGCCACCTTGTTGGCTTTCATCTTCTGCAAAGCTTTCACTACCTCTTCTCTCTTAAGCAAACCATTCTCCCTGACCCTCTCATTTCACACACCATCCCGACCAAAACACCCTATATCTGCCACTCTATTATCAAACACATTCAACAAACCTTCAAAATACTCACTCCATCTCCATCTCACTTCATCACTACCTGTTATTACTTCCCCACATGCCCCCTTCACCGATGTTCCCATTTGTTTTCTTGTCTTATGCACGCTATTTACCTCCTTCCAAAGCATCTTTTTATTCTCCCTAAAGTTTAATGAGACTCTCACACCCTGATTCTCATTTGCCCTCTTTTTCAATCCTTGCACCTTTCTCTTGACCTCCTGCTGCTTTCTTTTATACATCTCCCAGTCATCTGCACTCCTTCCTTGCAAGTATCATCTAAACGCCTCTCTTTTCTCTTTCACTAACAACTTTACTTCTTCATCCAACCACTCACTACCCTTTCTAATCTGTCCACCTCCCACCTTTCTCTTCCCACATGCATCTTTTGCACAGGCCACTTCATCCCCAACAGACCACATACTTGTCCCTCTCTCCAAAACTCTTGCATTAACCTCCCTAACAACTCCATGTTAAACAAATTAAACAACCATGGGGGGATCACACACCCCTGCTGCAGATCAGCCTTCACTGGAAACCAATCACTCTCCTCTATTCCTATTCGTACACATGCCTTACATCCTTGATAAAAACTTCTCACTACTTCTAGCAGTTTACCTCCCACATTGTATATTCTTAAGACCTTCCACAAAGCATCTTTAGCCATCCTGTCATATGTCTTCTCCAGATCTTTCTCTAAGTATTTCTCACAAACGTTCTTCAAAGCAAACACCTGATCCACACATACTCTACCACTTCCGAAACCACACTGCTCTTCCCCTATATGATGCTCTGTAGATGCCTTCACCCTTTCAATTAATACCGTTCCATATAATTTTCCAGGAATACTAAAGAAACTTATGCCTCTGTAGTTTGAACATTCACCTTTATCCCCTTTGCCTTTGTACAATGGCAATATACATGAATTCTGCCAATCCTCAGGCACTTCACCATGATCCATACAAACAGTGAATATCCCTGCCAACCAATCAAAAACACAGTCAACCCCTTTCTTAATAAATTTGAATGCAAAACTAGGGAAAAGGGGTGCAGAGATGAAGTGTGGCAGTGAGATATGGTAGCTAGTGGCAAGCCTATTTGCAAATGATACTGTGTTGTTTGCCAAGAGTGAAGAGAAGTTGCAGAAGGTTGTAAGTGTGTTTCATGAAGTGTGTAAGCAGAAAAGATTGAAGGTAAATGCAGGTAAAAGTAAAGTAATTGTGTTCAAAAGGAAATAGTGAAAGTATAGATTTTGTAAAACCATATAGAGTGAAAGAAGAAAGTGTATTGAATTGTGCTGTGGATATGTGGGGAAAAATGATTGGATGAAGTGAGGGAATTTAAGTATCTGGGAGCTGTCTTAGGTAAGAGCGGTGATATGGAAGGAGAGCTGAGGGAGAGAGCAGTACAGGGTAGAAGAGTCATTGGGTCCCTAAATAGAATAATGAAGGGTGGAGATGTAAGTATGGAAGTGAAGAGAGGATTAAGGGGCAGCATGTTCTCCCAACCCTGAACTATGCAGCAAAAACATGGATGTGGAATGAGGCACAGAGGACAAGAATCCAGGCTGTGGAAATGAGCCATTTGAGAAAAGCAAGTGGTGTGACTAGATGGAAAGAAAAAAGAAATGAAAGGGTGCATGAGAGATGTGGTATGGCAAGAAATGCAAAAGGAATGAATTGTGGAGTAGTAGAATGGGTGAGATATAATACTCTGAGGTGGTTTGGGCATGTGGGAAGAATGCAAGACTGGGAGTTTACAAGGAGAGTGTATGATAGTACATTTAAAGGGGTTGGTGTGAGTGGAGGACAACCTGTGACATGGGCAAATAGGGTGGAGAAATACTGGAAGGAGAGAGGCAGGGGAAGAATGCATGGAATGGTGTATGCGAGGGAGGCATGTAAGGACAGGGTTAAGTGGAGACTCTTATGCCGTTAACACTCCTTGATGGGAGTTCCTGGAGGGAATAGGTGTCAGAGATATAGATAGATACACAGATAGAGAGTGACAGGAGCTGAGGAAGCTGAATAAGAGAGCAAGTGAGTACTGGGATGAAAATCATTAACAATTTGTGGAAAGAATAAGAAAATGTTTTGGAAGGCAGTGAATGGTGTGCAGAGAACAAGAGAACAAATGGGAAGCAGGTGGGAAAGTGGAAACAGGCAAACAATAGGTGAGTTATTCAGATGATACGGTGGCCAATGTGGGACAATATGGTGTTCTTTTATTTTTCTCCTCCTGGCAATGTGAGATTCTCTAATTTCTTGGTTCTTCACCAAACAGATTCTCAAATTAAAACACTACATAACTGATTTTCCCTAAAGGAATAATACTGGTGATATTTCCTGTTACCAATCTGTTGCATGGAATACAAGAGCCAGCACTGCAGATGTATCAGCCCCCTGACACCAGTGTTTTTAAGGATCTGCTTATATAGAAAGTTTTCTTAGACACAATTCAAGAACTTAGGCCTCCGTGCTTCATTTCCTCTGATATATCCAGGTACTCCTAACATGTTTTCTTAATCTAAATCCCCCATTATAAGAACCTTCCCATCACAAAGCAGCATCTTGGACCAAACTAACAGCACACTCATTTGAGTAACTTATTGTCCTGATACCTCTGTTTATAACTGAGATTTATGTCTCTTCAATTAAGCAATATCCAAACATACTGTCATTTGTTATATATGGAGCATGGTTATACTATCTTGTTCATAAGACCAACATTAATGGTGGATGCATGTCTAGATGACAGTATTAAGAACTTCATCAAGAGCAGTTTCTACAGCTCTCTTTATCTCAATACTAAATTTAGATTTTTTCTTTAAACTGTTGATACTTCTTTCCTTAAGCAATGGATCTAAAACCTGGATAATGGATTGTCACCTGGCAAGACAATCTGTGCTTGCACTTAATATGCTTGGGCTCTCTATATGACAAAATTTGTCACAAATGAAAAATGAATGCTGATCTAAAATTAACAACAGATCCTTTTCTAAGAATATGCTTAGCATGAAAATTAAGTATTAAAAGAGTCACTTCTTTAAAAGGCTAAGACCGACACCTGGCATGTTTTATGCATCTTGCAAAAGCACTGACAGTAGCATTACAGATCTGTGACAAACTGAAATTAATCCTGAGTGTCTGGTTATTTCTGAGTGGAACAGACTTAACCAGACAACACCAAGGATACTACGACTGAAGGTGAAGAATTAGCACCTATATGACATCTGCACATCAGCAACACTAGCATATTCAAGTACTTCCAGGACATTATCTTCTTGTCCCTGTGGGGGGCTACCACACCTTCCCTTAACACCACCATGACCTCCCACCTTGGCCACTAAGCCTACCTCCCTAGCCACCACTCCCTTCCTCCTTGGCCACCTACTCAAGGGCCACACACATAGTGAGAGTATATGTGGTCTTACAATTATCTTTAATACCTAAAGAAAGTGTTGAAGATTGTTTGGATGAAGGATGTAGCTTGATGATGACAACTTTAATAACCCTAGCAGCTGATAGGCCAAAAGCCTAACAACCAACCAACCACACCCTAAATGATGGGTAGCACTGTTCAATGGTGTGACCATTTACTCTGCCATTTTCTTTCTCCATATCTCTCATATTACTAGCACAGCTTTCTCACTGAACATGAAATATTTTTCCCAAAACGATTTCACCCCAACAGCTAGCAATTTCTATTCTGCCAAGGAAATGGATGAATTATTGGCAATTGTCTGTGTGGGAGTGAAGTCATTTTGCATCTGGCAATTTCCTTACTATATCTAAAACCGGGAATGAACAGACAGGCAGGAGTGCCTTTCTACAGTACGGATGCAGTAAAACTCACTTTTATGGTTGTAAAATGAGATGCATAAATAAACTCAAACTACCCATAAATAACTTACCTGTAATTGAGAGCTCTAGTAGTGATGTAAGGAGTGATTTCTGCTCTGTGATAAGATGAGAAAGCTGGTACATTTCACTCTCAAGGTCTGGGTGAAGAAAAAATGAAAATATCATACTGGTAATACAGCAGTTATGGTTTTAAATTTATCAAACAAAAAAGTTTCTTATTGACAAATCTTTTTTTTTAACTCAACTAAGATTGATGGTTTACTGTCCCTGCCCCCATACAGAGTAGATGGTTATCAGCAGTGAAGTACAATTTTACACAATATAAACACTGCTGTTACAGTATGCCCTCCTTCATTTTCATTTTTGGACCCCTTCAAGCGAATCCCCATATCTATCTGGATTAATATTAAGGTTAGAGGTATTCATTTTTCTTATAAGATTTATATTCATGTTAGCAAATAAAGGGCAAGAAGTTCTCCTGCAAGGTCATAAAATCAATCAGAATTCTTAATTTCAAAAGATTATTGGTGCATGCCTAAAACAAAGATATATATTTTTTTTTTTAATTATACTTTGTCACTGTCTCCTGCATTTGCGAGGTAGCGTAAGGAAACAGACGAAAGAAATGGCCCAACCCCCCCCCATACACATGTATATACATACGTCCACACACGCAAATATACATACCTACACAGCTTTCCATGGTTTACCCCAGACGCTTCACATGCCTTGATTCAATCCACTGACAGCACGTCAACCCCGGTATACCACATCGCTCCAATTCACTCTATTCCTTGCCCTCCTTTCACCCTCCTGCATGTTCAGGCCCCGATCACACAAAATCTTTTTCACTCCATCTTTCCACCTCCAATTTGGTCTCCCTCTTCTCCTCGTTCCCTCCACCTCCGACACATATATCCTCTTGGTCAATCTTTCCTCACTCATTCTCTCCATGTGCCCAAACCACTTCAAAACACCCTCTTCTGCTCTCTCAACCACGCTCTTTTTATTTCCACACATCTCTCTTACCCTTACGTTACTCACTCGATCAAACCACCTCACACCACACATTGTCCTCAAACATCTCATTTCCAGCACATCCATCCTCCTGCGCACAACTCTATCCATAGCCCACGCCTCGCAACCATACAACATTGTTGGAACCACTATTCCTTCAAACATACCCATTTTTGCTTTCCGAGATAATGTTCTCGACTTCCACACATTCTTCAAGGCCCCCAGAATTTTCGCCCCCTCCCCCACCCTATGATCCACTTCCGCTTCCATGGTTCCATCCGCTGCCAGATCCACTCCCAGATATCTAAAACACTTCACTTCCTCCAGTTTTTCTCCATTCAAACTCACCTCCCAATTGACTTGACCCTCAACCCTACTGTACCTGATAACCTTGCTCTTATTCACATTTACTCTTAACTTTCTTCTTCCACACACTTTACCAAACTCAGTCACCAGCTTCTGCAGTTTCTCACATGAATCAGCCATCAGCGCTGTATCATCAGCGAACAACAACTGACTCACTTCCCAAGCTCTCTCATCCCCAACAGACTTCATACTTGCCCCTCTTTCCAAAACTCTTGCATTTACCTCCCTAACAACCCCATCTATAAACAAATTAAACAACCATGGAGACATCACACACCCCTGCCGCAAACCTACATTCACTGAGAACCAATCACTTTCCTCTCTTCCTACACGTACACATGCCTTACATCCTCGATAAAAACTTTTCACTGCTTCTAACAACTTTCCTCCCACACCATATATTCTTAATACCTTCCACAGAGCATCTCTATCAACTCTATCATATGCCTTCTCCAGATCCATAAATGCTACATACAAATCCATTTGCTTTTCTAAGTATTTCTCACATACGTTCTTCAAAGCAAACACCTGATCCACACATCCCCTACCACTTCTGAAACCACACTGCTCTTCCCCAATCTGATGCTCTGTACATGCCTTCACCCTCTCAATCAAAACAAAGATAAACACAGGTATATAAACTGATGAATATGATAAAGTTTTTATTTGTGGAATACAATTTCAAGTATCTTAAACCTTTAACCAGATGGTATACAGCAAACTTGCAATCAAATGTCAGAGCTTGTCTGTATTGTAAATGGCACATCTGAAGTCGATGCATTAAGATGCCAGTAGTATACTATATGTATTTAGAATGCGGTGCATAACAATTTAGTACAAATACTTGAAGAGTAAAATAACAAGAGAAAACATTAAAGATATAAATCTAGCAACTAAACAGTGAGTATATATAGCTTAGTTAACCTCTTTCGATTCAGAATCTAAGTAGCATGAAGGTGATACACATTCCCATGTTTAGCATAATGTCTTTTGTAACAAAGCTATACAGCAAGTCTACAATCAAATACAATAAGCTGAAAGAGCTCTTAATAAAAATCAGTAAACTTATGAACATCCAAATCATGTGGAAATATTTTCAAAGTAAGCATTTGGATAAACAAAAATTTACACCTTTATTCAAAGATGCAAAACTTTCATAAAAATTAGAGATGATAAGTCTTGTTTACTCACATGATATTTCTTTAGCAGTCTCAATAAACTGCATATAGTTCATATACACATTCTTCTTAAGTTGTGCATTGGTTTCTTCAGCAAGATGTTGAATCCTCTGTCTCTGCTGACGCAACTCCAAGTACCCAACACTACTATGGGTGAGATCTTGTACATCTGCATATCAAATAAACCATCCTTTAGTGCAACAATACATTCATCATGGGTGAGATCTTGTACATCTGCATATAAAATAAACCATCACCTAGTGCAACAATACATTCATCATTAAGTAATGAATAATGAGGGAAATACTATCAAGCCAAAAAATATCAATTGTGAGCTGAAGGCTACAAAACAGAGATAATAACTGACATGTATACATGCACTTGGAACCAAGAAAAATGTTATATGTAAATAGATATCAAAATCATATATTCAAGAAAATATAAATTTGCAAATTAATCAAATTACATAAATAATATAATTTCCTATCCCGTAGAAGAGGTTTATGCTTCTATCAGTATGCAGCACTGAAAATGCTAACCTATCTTTATGCCCATTTCAGCTGAATAAAAAATGCATTACTTGAATTGCAAATATAAAACCATGCCTCTAACAATTCCTGGGATGGTCAGTACTTATATTCAAAGATACATAGCAAAGGTGGTGGGATGAAGAAGTAAGATTATTAGTGAAAGAGAAGAGAGAGGCATTTGGACGATTCTTGCAGGGAAAAAATGCAACTGAGTGGGAGATATATAAAAGAAAGAGACAGGAGGTCAAGAGAAAGGTGCAAGAGGTGAAAAAGAGGGCAAATGAGAGTTGGGGTGAGAGAGTATCATTAAATTTTAGGGAGAATAAAAAGATGTTCTGGAAGGAGGTAAATAAAGTGTGTAAGACAAGGGAGCAAATGGGAACTTCAGTGAAGGGCGCAAATGGGGAGGTGATAACAAGTAGTGGTGATGTGAGAAGGAGATGGAGTGAGTATTTTGAAGGTTTGTTGAATGTGTTTGATGATAGAGTGGCAGATATAGGGTGTTTTGGTCGAGGTGATGTGCAAAGTGAGAGGGTTAGTGAAAATGATTTGGTAAACAGAGAAGAGGTAGTAAAAGTTTTGCGGAAGATGAAAGCCGGCAAGGCAGCAGGTTTGGATGGTATTGCAGTGGAATTTATTAAAAAAGGGGGTGACTGTATTGTTGACTGGTTGGTAAGGATATTTAATGTATGTATGACTCATGGTGAGGTGCCTGAGGATTGGCGGAATGCGTGCATAGTGCCATTGTACAAAGGCAAAGGGGATAAGAGTGAGTGCTCAAATTACAGAGGTATAAGTTTGTTGAGTATTCCTGGGAAATTATATGGGAGGGTATTGACTGAGAGGGTGAAGGCATGTACAGAGCATCAGATTGGGGAAGAGCAGTGTGGTTTCAGAAGTGGTAGAGGATGTGTAGATCAGGTGTTTGCTTTGAAGAATGTATGTGAGAAATACTTAGAAAAGCAAATGGATTTGTATGTAGCATTTATGGATCTGGAGAAGGCATATGATAGAGTTGATAGAGATGCTCTGTGGAAGGTATTAAGAATATATGGTGTGGGAGGCAAGTTGTTAGAAGCAGTGAAAAGTTTTTATCGAGGATGTAAGGCATGTGTACGTGTAGGAAGAGAGGAAAGTGATTGGTTCTCAGTGAATGCAGGTTTGCGGCAGGGGTGTGTGATGTCTCCATGTTTGTTTAATTTGTTTATGGATGGGGTTGTTAGGGAGGTGAATGCAAGAGTTTTGGAAAGAGGGGCAAGTATGAAGTCTGTTGTGGATGAGAGAGCTTGGGAAGTGAGTCAGTTGTTGTTCGCTGATGATACAGCGCTGGTGGCTGATTCATGTGAGAAACTGTAGAAGCTGGTGACTGAGTTTGGTAAAGTGTGTGAAAGAAGAAAGTTAAGAGTAAATGTGAATAAGAGCAAGGTTATTAGGTACAGTAGGGTTGAGGGTCAAGTCAACTGGGAGGTAAGTTTGAATGGAGAAAAACTGGAGGAAGTAAAGTGTTTTAGATATCTGAGAGTGGATCTGGCAGCGGATGGAACCATGGAAGCGGAAGTGAATCATAGGGTGGGGGAGGGGGCGAAAATCCTGGGAGCCTTGAAGAATGTGTGGAAGTCGAGAACATTATCTCAGAAAGCAAAAATGGGTATGTTTGAAGGAATAGTGGTTCCAACAATGTTGTATGGTTGCGAGGCGTGGGCTATGGATAGAGTTGTGCGCAGGAGGGTGGATGTGCTGGAAATGAGATGTTTGAGGACAATGTGTGGTGTAAGGTGGTTTGATCGAGTAAGTAATGTAAGGGTAAGAGAGATGTGTGGAAATAAAAAGAGCGTGGTTGAGAGAGCAGAAGAGGGCGTTTTGAAATGGTTTGGGCACATGGAGAGAATGAGTGAGGAAAGATTGACCAAGAGGATATATGAGTCGGAGGTGGAGGGAACGAGGAGAAGTGGGAGACCAAATTGGAGGTGGAAAGATGGAGTGAAAAAGATTTTGTGTGATCGGGGCCTGAACATGCAGGAGGGTGAAAGGAGGGCAAGGAATAGAGTGAATTGGATCGATGTGGTATACCGGGGTTGGCGTGCTGTCAGTGGATTGAATCAAGGCATGTGAAGCGTCTGGGGTAAACCATGGAAAGTTGTGTGGGGCCTGGATATGGAAAGGGAGCTGTGGTTTCGGGCATTATTGCGTGACAGCTGGAGACTGAGTGTGAACGAATGGGGCCTTTGTTGTCTTTTCCTAGTGCTACCTCGCACACATGAGGGGGGAGGGGGATGGCATTCCACGTGTGGCGAGGTGGCGATGGGAATGAATAAAGGCAGACAGTGCGAATTGTGTGCATGGGTATATATGTATGTGTCTGTGTGTGTATATATATGTGTACATTGAGATGTATAGGTATGTATATTTGCGTGTGTGGACGTGTATGTATATACATTGTGTATGGGGGTGGGTTGGGCCATTTCTTTCGTCTGTTTCCTTGCGCTACCTCGCAAATGCGGGAGACAGCGACAAAGCAAAATAAAAATAAAATAAACATAGCAAAGGACATAACACTGTCCAATTCACTGCAAACTACAGATCTAATTCAAATACAACACATGATAGTACCAAACTTTAGGTCAGGACACTGAAAAAATGTGCCACAATACTGGCACTGAAAATTGGATTAGGCTCTTAGATACGGACAAAGTTGAAAAGTTGTGGAGTGTAATCATGATTGAAATATTCCCCCCTGAATGACACCATCCTTCTAGGTGGGAGGAAGTGACAGGTGATGACAGAAATCAATTTATTCAATTAAGTGTAAAAGAAATGCAAACTAGTATCTAAATCAAGTGGCAACCAACAGGACTATGAAATCAGTATTGTATAAGTTCACAAAGAGATTCTATAAAGAAAATCATGCCCAATAAAAAGACTTAAAAAAATGTCAAGAAAACCCAAAGAATGTTCAAATTAGTAACAACAATAAAATCAAAGATGCTAATGAATGGCCTCCATGTAATGAAAAGGGTACTGTAACAAGTGCAATAAAAACTTGGTACCCATTCTAAACAAATATCTTGACAGTGTTTCCTATCTAAAACTCCTCAAGCACAAAATGTAGGTACTTAAAATGAAAACTTAAACAGAGAATATTAAATATGAAGCACTTAAATATCTAGATAAACTAAACCTCAATAAATCAACTGGTCCTAATGATATCTCTCCCAGATTACTTGAAGAAGTAAGCTGGCAAACTGCATTTCTGATCAAAATTTTCAAACAAAAACAAAGGGGGAGGAAACATACAAATGTAACACCAATTTCTTAAATGGGAGACAAACAACACATTTCAAAGTAGTCACATAATGTGTTTTAATGTAAAGCCCATGAATGAACCAATAATGTGATTTTCTTAACTCATGTACAGATATTCCTCAGCAAAGAAAGTTTCAGGGTTCCAGGGTGCAAAAGTAAATGTTTTCCTCAATGATATCTGAGAGGCCCTATTGGCAATGTCTTTCACATGACAATTGGGTTTCTTCTAAATTCAATATTTCTATTCCTAGCTAATAACATAGAGTTTGGATTTTTCTTACACCATATGAGGCTGTCACCAAACAGAAGACAATCCTTGCTAGTGGACACTATGTATTTCACAGACTCCATCTACAGGCCAAGTATATTAGGAAAATGAGTTTTCATAAGAAGATGCTGAGGAATAAAACTGAGAGAAAAACTACCAGGCTACAAAATGTCTAAAACTTTATAAAGCATCCTACTTGGGCTATAAAGGAGAACTGACCAGTCTCCTCAGAAAGAAACAATGAAGGAATTTATCCCAAACACAAATATCAACGCCAAAGATATGGGTCCTTGAAGGGCACACTTATACGAGGCAATATGGTTATTGGCATGATTCTTGTCATAAAAAATCTTAAGAACTCTAGGTATGCAGTTTCAGTCATGTCTGAGACATCACATTCTTCAGGTTGGAACTGAAAGGCTTTCTAGGCCAACTGGTGCTATTCAAAGTATAATAGATGGATATACATTTCCCTCTATGAGGTATTCTCCAAACCTTTGCCAAAAATATTATGAAAATCCATATGCATAAACTCCAGAAACCTAGCCTGTGAGGTTGGGGTTCTTACAAAGAAAGAAAAAAAGTGGCATTCTAGGAAAACCCAAAATCAAGGACTATGAAATAGCTGAAGAGTCTCTGGTACCAAGCTTGATTTTCCAACTTTGGGTCTGCCAATCTCACTAAACTCCCAAGGACATCTAGTTTGACAGCTTCAAGACAATTACCAGGGCAGAAAAGATGAAACTGGTTCCAAAAATTACAAGCCAAGGACAGAGCATGTTTTGCAACAGTCCCATGCCTAAAGCTGAAAATACATGCATCAGTTTATCATATCATTATCATATCATTATGTTTTGTGTGTTGATAGCTACAGAATCCATGGGCTTCTTGGCAGAATTATTAGAGAAGGGCCCATACTACTTTTGAAGAGCCAGTCATTACCAAAACTCAACAGTATATTATCATTATACGAACTAGGAAAAAGACTTTCTGGCTACAATCATGGTTTATCTACATTTTCCCCCACTCAAAAAAAAAAAATAAATAAATAAATAAATAAAAAAATACAAAAAAATAAAAAAATTACCTTGCTTCAAGACGATACTTATAGCATGCTTAGATCTTCAGATATGTATACTAGGGTCTATCTCATGAGTAAGCAGCTCAAGACAAGTCTTGCTACATAAGGGGTAGATGAAGTTTTATGGCCAAACTGGGATCAAAAATTCTAACCTGTGTTCATCAGCATCAAGTGGGCCTAAACTACATTTTGCTTACTTTCCCATCTAATGTTCTCAACAAGCCATTAGGAACATGAAACAACTCTGATTTTGGCAATAAGAAACACCAAAAGCAGGTACAGAAACCAAAACCAAAAAGTATCATGAAACGAAGCTCTCTCATCATAAAAGAATTTTGGGCCTGCAAGATATTACCAAAATTTTTTGGCCCTTGGGGTGGCCAATGTCCTGCAAATGCACTAACATGCACCACTGGTCAAGGAATGGGACTTGCCAGATATCATATGGCAATGCCTCAACCTGCTCACTGAGCCTCAAGGGGTCATTTTTGCTCTCAAGTTGCTTTTTGCACCTTGGTTATGAGAAATAATTTCTATGAATCTGACATTTCTCTTTCACCCAGACTCTCCAGCATAACTGAGAGGCTCCAGTGCCACTTCTTGGCCTTGACAGGCCACTGGCAGAGGGCAACTCAGGCACAGAGTTCCCCAGAGGCAGCAACATTCCCAAATTGTGCAAAAACTAAAATCCCACACATCTCAAGTGTTTATCAGTATTCAAAAAACTACTGATGCCCTAATGGAGTTCGGTAATGCCTCCTCATTCTGTTGCACCACTATGGGTGTAGTTACGAGGTCACCACAAGAAGGTAGTGTCTAACCTATGTAAATATCACAAGTTCAGAAAGTTATAATCTGACGTCATTTGTTTGTATCCAACGAAACCTGACATATAGAGCTTTGAAACTAACACAGCTTAATTCAATAATGAGCTAAAGCAATATATACCTTTTCGATGAATATTTCTATTTTCTATATCTTTTAGAGTTTCAATATGCTTCAATGCTCTACCTGAAATGTATATTGGTCTGTTTGATTGTTATTTTCAGCAGTGGTGTCATATATGCAAAATTTTCAAATTGACAAAACTGATATGTGTTAATACCATTATACAAAGTAATATCTAATCTTTTTCATTATCAACTGGTTATATAACTTGTGTCTTCGGCATGTGAAAATATGAATATATTTTTCTTTCCTTGGAATTAAATTTTATTTTTGATAGGACAAAATGCTTGTGACGGGTGTGCTGGACAAGTGTGGAAGTATATCATGCTACACAACAGCGTATGAAACAGCGTATACTAACTAAACCAAGGCAAAGCTAACCTAACTCAACTAGATGCAGCATAGCATAATATGGCAACCATATCTTACTAATATACAGTAATTGCTATCAAGTGTGTTTGTCACAAAAGCCAGCTCAGATTAACTTACAACACAAATTTTCACAATCTAAGTGTAGTAAAAGACACTAAACCAAAAAGTACTATGATCATTAGTAAGATATGGTTGCCATATTATGCTATGCTGCATCTAGTTGAGTTAGGTTAGCTTTGCCTTGGTTTAGTTAGTATATGCTGTTTCATATATATTCCTATAAGCTAGGTTTCATATATTTTCCATGTCTTTACCCACAATTTCCCTCATCTTCCAAGCCTTCCCCACTTTTTGAGTACTAAAAATTGCTACACTAAGAGCAGTAATACACTATCATCCGTAGTCTACATCAACTGAACAGGAAATCAATTCAGTTGTACCCCTAAAATGGTACTTTAGTAGCCATCTGTATTAGTATCAAACTTGGCATGAAGTGAGGTTAAAAGGCTGACGTAGGTAGTGACAGTAAAGAGGTAACCCTATCAAGCCTTTTGATACTATTAAGAAATTAGGAAAGTAAAGAAGTCTTTATAAGCCATGCTGAGATATGGATTTCAAAAAACCTTGAGGTTTAATCTTCCCAATTAATCAGTATCGTTACATGGGCAAGGGGGCGGATGCACTATAAGCGGTGTTAATACATAAATATGTTAACAAGTAATATATCATTTACCATTGATTGATAATATCCTTGTTCGATGACTTAGGGAATATCAACACAAAAATTTTGCTTTACTCACATCTTTCAGCATTAAAGTCCTCAGCTGTCAGTTTTTTAACTAGCAAGTCTGCCATGTTTGTTTACTATGACGTCATCATCGTTCGTGGTGATCCACTCTATACAAACGGCTTCCTATGGACTCATCAGATATCTAAAACAGAACAGAAAATAGCAATAAATTTTCTATATCTTGTATTCAGAAAGAAATATAAATTTCATTACTATCAACTGTTTGTAATGCACTTTAACGATTTAAGTACATTGTTTGGGGCGGCCATCCTAACATCGTTGCATAATTTATCACATTGCTAACTAGCTTGTTCCTACCATTCAATGTATGATAGGTGGTCATAAAATGCGAAAAAGAGGTGTTTCCCTACGGCACAAACATTGATGAACAGCAAGTATAGTAAGGTCTCTCCCATCGGTGCACGAAAAACCACCTCAAGTCATATCCCACGCAGTCCTCTCTCTTCATAACAACTTGACCTAAGTACTTTGCGACACTATTCCTGCCACGTCTTTCTAAGGCCTAACTAGTTTGCATTAACAATTCACATTCTAATGGCGTAAATGACCTTGGCATTTTGCTCAACCTTAAAGTTACCACAAAGGCTTCATCGGCCGCAACTATTATTCATACTTCAGCGAGGTGTGCTGTCATCCCTTCTCTCACGCCAAGAATTTTCATATTTCGACCGAAGTCACACATCTGCAGTATTCAGCTGCCTTAGAAATCACGAAGAGCCATTTATTCAAGTCTCTCGGTCATAGGCATCGCTGTCTTCAACAGCAACACGTTGACTCTTGCCTGTCTCTCCCCTCCAACGGGATCTCGCCATCTAGAAGCCCTGCAACAACGGTATCAGGTGAATTTTTCCTTCCCTGGCAAGAGCTTCGTTAAACCTCGTCAGTCAGTGCCATCCTCAAGAAGCAACAAGTACTCGAATGCTCAGCAACGCCTTTTCCCTGCTGCAGCACAACCATGGTACCACACAACTCCATCTGTCTTTTACAACACACTCCATCCCATGGCAACTCCTCCCTTCTGCAGCAGCACCGTGAGACCAGACAACTACTCACCTCTCCTGCTACAGCAATACAGTCAGTAACCTGCCTCACCTATTTCCCTGTTGCTGCACAATCTGTGGAATTGCGCCCCTAACTCGTACTCTCCAGTAATGTTGTGTAGTTGTGCTACCTGTGCTTCTGTAGCCTGTCATCCATACAATTATGAGATCGGACATCTACATCCCAAAACAAATTACATTAATGAATATATGGTTATACAAAATTCACTGATGACAAAAAAGTGATTAAGTGTTAATAGCCGATATAAACTATATATCATGGAGCAGAATTATGCACAACGTTGAGAAAATGAAAACTGAATATATTAAGCTAACGGACTGGACTTTATTTCTTACCCCAACAAGCACTTAAAAGGTATAGTCTTACTTTTTTCTACTTCCTGTCCTCACATAGTTTCCCCTTCCTTCCTTATTCGCATCATAAACCTTTACAGAGGAGTCTAACAAGCTCGTATCTCAGCTCAGCAGGCTTGGGCCCGAAGAGTATCCAGAATCCCTCCTTGCTCTGTTGCTAACGAGCTGGACTCAGAGGACAGCAGCACCTGCCTAAGACACCCGACCCATATTGCCAACTATAACCAACATTACCAACTATAACCAGTGAAACCCACTTAAATGAAATAACCTGTGCTTTTTCGGATACCAACACGCCTTTTAGATTTTAAATCTCTTAACTCTCATGTTAGCCAGGTGCCACTATTATCCTGTTATGCCACCTGCTTCTCTAAACATGCAAGCTTTATAATTTAACTAAACGCCCGCAACAAAGCTGTGACATCCTCAAGTTGCGTTCCTTTGGTCAGGGTGGAGTTTTGTACCTTACATTTTCCAATCTCACACATTTACAGTAAATCATCAATCACCATACTCTCGTATTCTGGGTCTATTTTTCACGCGAGACCCTTCGCACTATACGAATTATAAACCCGCCGAAATAATAATGAAACTTAAAACTAAGAGAGGTCTGTTAAAACACAATTTATTCGAAAAAAAAATGCTTTTTCTGTTGATAGAGCTGTTGTAGAAAGTTATCAGACCGGTAAACAATTTTGAATGATAATTCTTATTTGATAGCTTACAGCAATAATCAAGGGATTTTTTGTTCGTTGAAACAAATTGATGTATTTGCCAGGAGGGAAAATTTGATGATAATTATAAATTCATATCAATGTCTCAGGAAGGTGGCGAAACGAACATGGTTTACATTGGTCATTAATGTAAACCAATGAACCTTTAGTATACATACATTTATTCTTCCTTTCAAGGGACTGAAAGTGTAAGAGTAATAGTAAAAATACACAAATCATCATTGACGAAATCTACTGTATGTTGTATAGCTCAAGGTAGGTGTCCCCCCCCCCCACCCACACAAAACTACAGACACTATTACCTCACCCTTCGATACTCCCATGTACCATATTTAATCTTTTCCTAGTTCGCTAAACTGACCTCGCTCATATATGTCTCTTTATCAACTGCTTCCTTTCAAAACATCAGTAATAGCACATTTATAGCACTTCGGCTAAGAGGAATATTCGTTTACCTTCCTTGGAAAGATTACTGCCTCTCCTCGGCCGATGCGTGTGACTCTTCTATGTTTATGAGAGACCATTGTTCCGGAAATGGAGGCTTAAGTTTTCTCCATCTCCAATGATTTCTTCTTCCAATCCATGTTCCATACATCCCTTATTTGGAGGCACATACGGGAAAGGGACCTGGGTCATCGGACCTACATGAATTCTCCTTCATCTTTCACGAGGTAAAATGATAATTCACATGAAGGTAGCGACTGTGACAGCCTCTCTTCTTTCACCATTTAAGTCTTTATGGTTAAGGCGAAGATTATCTGATTGTTGAACTACTTTTCCGCTCCCACAACACCACAGCTCTCTCTCTCTCTCTCATAATGGCAAAGCCCCTAATTTTGGGCCTCTTTTCTCTCTAAGACTCGGATGATTAAAATTTCTTCACCCCAAGACGCATCTCTTTTTAATCCTATACCCCTTCCTATAATGTCTACACCAATAATATTTACATCAGTCTTCCCACTTTCTCAACATTCCCACGTACACCAACTTGGGACATTGAAACTAGTTTGAATGCCACAAAGTACATGACTATCCATCCAAACAAACTCACTAAAAAAATCAACTGGTCTGTTAAAAATATTTTCTATGAATTCATTTATTTGTTTGATTATTTTACATTAACCTTTACCTAAAAACTATGTATCGCTAGTTTGGTGATAGGTAACTGAAATAGGGACATGGAATGAGTCACAGAGGTCTAGATCCAGGCTGTTGAAATGAGCTGTTTGAGAGAAGTTTGTATGACTGGATGATGTGAAGAAAGAAGTAAGAGGATGTACAAAAGATCTGGTATGACAGAATGCATAGGGAATGAATTATGGAGTAGCAGAGTGGGTGAAACCTGATACTTTGGTTTGAGCATGTGGAAAGAATGCAAGACAGGGAGTTTACAAGGAGAGTGTATGACAATTTGATTAAAGTGGTTGGTGTGAGAGGAAGACTACCTGGGTCATGGTGAAATAGAGTGGAAGGTGTTTCCACTACTGGAATGATTATATATCTATCTATCTATCTATCTATCTATCTATCTATCTATCTATATATATATATATATATAATATATATATATATATATATATATATATATATATATATATATATATATATATATATATATATATATATATATATTCCTGGTAAATTATATGGGAGGGTATTGATTGAGAGGGTGAAGGCATGTACAGAGCATCAGATTGGGGAAGAGCAGTGTGGTTTCAGAAGTGGTAGAGGATGTGTGGATCAGGTGTTTGCTTTGAAGAATGTATGTGAGAAATACTTAGAAAAGCAAATGGATTTGTATGTAGCATTTATGGATCTGGAGAAGGCATATGATAGAGTTGATAGAGATGCTCTGTGGAAGGTATTAAGAATATATGGTGTGGGAGGAAAGTTGTTAGAAGCAGTGAAAAGTTTTTATCGAGGATGTAAGGCATGTGTACGTGTAGGAAGAGAGGAAAGTGATTGGTTCTCAGTGAATGTAGGTTTGCGGCAGGGGTGTGTGATGTCTCCATGGTTGTTTAATTTGTTTATGGATGGGGTTGTTAGGGAGGTAAATGCAAGAGTTTTGGAAAGAGGGGCAAGTATGAAGTCTGTTGGGGATGAAAGAGCTTGGGAAGTGAGTCAGTTGTTGTTCGCTGATGATACAGCGCTGGTGGCTGATTCATGTGAGAAACTGCAGAAGCTGGTGAATGAGTTTGGTAAAGTGTGTGGAAGAAGAAAGTTAAGAGTAAATGTGAATAAGAGCAAGGTTATTCGGTACAGTAGGGTTGGGGGTCAAGTCAATTGGGAGGTGAGTTTGAACGGAGAAAAACTGGAGGAAGTGAAGTGTTTTAGATATCTGGGAGTGGATCTGGCAGCGGATGGGACCATGGAAGCGGAGGTGGATCATAGGGTGGGGGAGGGGGCGAAAATTCTGGGGGCCTTGAAGAATGTGTGGAAGTCGAGAACATTATCTCGGAAAGCAAAAATGGGTATGTTTGAAGGCATAGTGGTTCCAACAATGTTGTATGGTTGCGAGGCGTGGGCTATGGATAGAGTTGTGCGCAGGAGGATGGATGTGCTGGAAATGAGATGTTTGAGGACAATGTGTGGTGTGAAGTGGTTTGATCGAGTGAGTAACGTAAGGGTAAGTGAGATGTGTGGAAATAAAAAGAGCGTGGTTGAGAGAGCAGAAGAGGGTGTTTTGAAGTGGTTTGGGCACATGGAGAGAATGAGTGAGGAAAGATTGACCAAGAGGATATATGTGTCGGAGGTGGAGGGAACGAGGAGAAGAGGGAGACCAAATTGGAGGTGGAAAGATGGAGTGAAAAAGATTTTGTGTGATCGGGGCCTGAACATGCAGGAGGGTGAAAGAAGGGCAAGAAATAGAGTGAATTGGAGCGATGTGGTATACCGGGGTTGACGTGCTGTCAGTGGATTGAATCAGGGCATGTGAAGCGTCTGGGGTAAACCATGGAAAGCTGTGTAGGTATGTATATTTGCGTGTGTGGACGTATGTATATACATGTGTATGGGGTGGGTTGGGCCATTTCTTTCGTCTGTTTCCTTGCGCTACCTCGCAAACGCGGGAGACAGCGACAAAGTATAATAAAAAAAAATAAATATATATATATATATATATATATCTATCTATCTATCTATATATATATATATATATATATATATATATATATACATGAGAGACTTTGGTGAATCTCATGTTGTTGCCCCTGATACTTCAAAATCTTTATAATGGATATGGCATCTGAATCTCATTTCCAAGTTCCCCTCTTTTGTCTTTCCTCCCTCAATATGTTCTTTCATATCTAAAGTCCTCTCTAACTGGTCTATCATCTGCACCTTTCCCTATCAACAACAGCATCCCTCAAGGTTCTGCCTTTTCTCCTAAACTCTTGCTTCTTTCTATCAACAATTTTCTTTCTTTGCAGATAACAAGACTCACTAGTGAATCCGACTTAAAACTACGTTCAATTAACTTCTACTTTCGCTCCATCTTCTCTCGCTTGAGCTGCGTCTCGGCTCATCAACAACTTCCTCTGTACAGTCTGACCTGGACGGGATTTCTTAATGGGTCAGACATAACCTGGTCGTTTAATGTCTCCAGAATGCAATTTCTACCCAATTTTCTTAAATACCTTAAACTTTTATCATTGCTTTTGATGAATCTGCAATTCCACCTCTCGGAACAGTAAGCAGATTTGATATCGCTATCGTTCAACATGTCTCTTGGAAACCCCATATCACATAAACGCTTAGTCTTGTCTTACAGAAGTTGGCGTCTTATACAGATATCGCATATTCTGTTACTATAATCTGTGTTATGAATATAGGAGGGACTGATCCAACTGTGTGTAAAGTACTGCTCTTACATGAAAATGTTGTTTTTGTACGTAATTACGAGCAAAGACAAACTCTAAAGCAACCCGACTTGTCAACTCTATCTGACTTCGAGACTAACCCCACTTGCCCTGTACTGCAGTGTTCATTCAACAACCCTTTTTTTAAGACGTCGTTTTGAGTTTTCCTTCCTCCAAGAGCTGGCTGATTGTGTCCGTGCCGTTAGTTAGACCTAATAATTCCTGGGAATCTATTGCGTCACATAATTGTTGTGAGGCTGTTGGCAACACAAAGGTGGGTCGATGATATCTATTTCTCTCCTGCACTAGGCTTTACAACTCTCTACCACCTTGACTTTCCTAACAAATAACTTTGCAACTCTTTACCACCTTGACTTTTCTAACAACTAAGACTTATCCCTTTTTGAGAATTAGATCTTCCACTTCCTCAAAAATCTTTTCAAATTATTTTTCATCTCTTGATTTTCTCCCAACCTTTTTCATACAGGCTAAGCCTCGACGTGGACTTTACTTGTGACAGCAGCCTTGAACATAAAGTGGAAAATTATGATAATAACAACCCTGCATGAGGATCAAATACAACACATTGTAAGAAAAAAAAATGATCATAAAGGCCGTTACAGAGTTTGTGTCGTCGTATTTAGTGTGGTGTTTGGGTTGAGATAACAAGCCTTTATTCTTCTTTTATTTTCTAAGCGTGAGACATGGTGTGTGGTGTGTGTTGCCTCTGTGTATGCCTGCAACCGCAACAATGAGACTGCGAACTAATCACATGTCATACTGGCTTTTCCTGAGTATGTTGCACTCCACTACAAGCTTACACCTCAAAAGTATCCTATTTCTCAAACAATTTCTCTTTATATTGATAACAAGAGGTTCGGCTCTTGCTTTCATGGGTAACAACTTTTACTGGGCCATATAAAGGGAGGGAAGGTTTCGTCTCGTTCGCCATTTGACTGAAAACATCAGACGGTCATGTCTCTCAATGATTTTCTTTATCGTCCCCACGTATACTGGTGAGGGTGAGGCCGCACCACCGGTACGTAGGGCGGGGCGAACCACCAACCTCCTGCCCTTCGCCGAGTGTCGTGCAACAAGTGGGCGGCGTTGGTCATGGGAGAAGGGGCGAAGTGGCCGACGTGGAAGAGTCTTCGGACGGCGCTGGCTGGGAGAGACGGATGGAGTGCAGACGAGGCGACGGGAGGAGACAGCGAGCCATGCTCGTGGCGGTAGTGGCCATGGACGGGGTAACGCGGGAAGGTGGTCACGATGGGCACAAATGGTGGTTGGACGCGGTCCTTGAACAGCCACGGCGACACAGCAAACCCTGAAAACATTGAGAAGCAACTTGATATAATCTATTTCGACACTGATATTACCATAGTGTAGGAGGCACATATATCATTACAGTTTGAGATACTTAGTCCCAGTATCCCTACAGTTTCCCAGCACAGATACTAGTAAAGAACTGCTACTGACGTCACTGCAAGATCCACCTACACTTTTGCCGCGAACGCATTTCCAATGGTCACCGACATGGTACGGACAACTATGCCCAAATCAAAGCCATCGTGGGCGAAAGAAAGATCCTGGAAAGTTACCCAGGGCTTGGCAAGCGTCTGTAGGCCTGACTCTCAAAGCAAGAAAGTTTACATCAAAAAAGATTATATCAAGAAGGAAAGAAAGAAGTCAGAGAATTTCAAAGCATCCTCGAGTGGTCGGTCTCCACACAGAAAGCAACACCCAAACGTAATAAGACACATACAAACACTTCACGAGAACCCACAGGAGAGAGAGAGAGAGAGAGAGAGAGAGAGAGAGAGAGAGAGAGAGAGAGAGAGAGAGAGAGAGAGCAATCTGGCCCTGGATCCTGGGGTTACATAACTAAAGCAGCAGTGCTGGCTCACAGCCGCTAACCCTTCCGAGACTCGGGCAGTAGTACCTCCATGTTTAGTGGTTGTCTGACATTCATTACAATTAGCAACAGTGGGTGCCACCTACTACCTACTTATATATATATATATATATATATATATATATATATATATATATATCATAACGGGACAGAGGAGAAAGAATACTTCTCCCCTCCAGTTTTTACTTTTCCAAAAGAAAGAACAGAGAAGGGGGCCATGTGAGGATCTTCCTTCTTAGGCTCGGCCCTCTGTTCTTAACGGTCCTCAGTGGCAACAGTTCTTACTTTCCCCAACAGAGAACATGTCAGTTTTCCTCTTGTTCCTCCGTTCATCTTCAGAGTTTCATTATCGTCTGAAGACTTCAACCTGCAAGTGAGAATGCTACCCACAAGACCCAGTCAGCGGCCACACCTTGGTTTAGCCTGCAGTCACATAATCCAAGTTCTCACTGTAGGTGCGGTTATTGCAACAATAACCAGACTGAAACACTGCGTCCTGATGTTGCAAAACAGTTACACAACTTTCATTACAAATATATATGTCTGACTGGTTTGCCTCTGGCATTTCTCCAGTATCCGAAAAGGAATTTTACTCTCTATCATTTCACTAACCGCAAGGGACATATTTATAAACTTACTTGATACCGAGTACGTCAAGAGCAGTGTAGTTGATAACAATTATCATAACCATCACGGGTATAACGTATTCTGTCATAACGCCTTAATCCTTTGGTGGAGGTATGTCAGACCCGCCTAATGACATCTGCTTACCTATGTCTCTGCCCAAGAAGATCTTCCTCCATATGTCCCTCTTCTTGGCTGCTAGTGCCAGCACCTGCAGAAGACAGATCGTTGATTTATGAACAGATGTTATATTTTTCTAACCCTACAGTAATATCACAGTTTCAACTTGCTCTTGGTTATGTCACGGTAGGATGGGTATTGGAGTTCCCATAAGGGCATTGATAAATGTGTGTACAACAACTGTCAAACTTGCCCATGCATATGGTACAGTGGAGTCAGTTCTACACAAAACAAGCATTATACATTTAGTTAATTTCGTCTACAATCTGTTTCCTAAAAGCAATATATCATTTCTTCTTCAGTCACAGAACTAAAGGAACTCAGGAAATAGAGGTAGGACTCAGATGAAACCTTTTCGGAAGTGTTCAGGTAGACGAAGCTCTCAACTTAGGTGCTTACTAATAAAACACTCACAGCTGCAAGGTCTCACAGGGCTTTATGAAGCTACTGAGACAAACTTGTTTCACTTAGGTCTCACTCAATCACAAAGTGACGGTGGTTGAGAGATAAACTGTTGAGACGAAATCTTTCATTTTGATATATGATACTATACTGGAAATATCTCTAACACATGATATGCTCGGAAAAAAATAAAACTAATGTATATAATCTTATACCAAAGACCGTTCACTTCGAGAGCTGAATCTTTTGGTTCTTCAAAAAGTTATGAAAATATAATGATAAATATTTACCATCATAAGCAGATGAACAAATGGAAACCTATATAAACCTGAATGCACTTAAACATGACTGATCTCCTGTTAAAATATCTAATCTATTTACCAATTTCTTATGTAGTGAGACCTGATGCTCTTTTTTTTTTTTTTTAATCATCTGTAAGCTTTGCTCTGTGCACCGCCTCGTGTCCCATCGCCACTAGCGCGACGCGAGACCTATTATCAGTTACCTACCGTTTACAAGTTGATTATGTTACGAACAGTTTCTAGAAGAAGTTGATCATCACCTGGAAGTATCCATCAAGAGTGAAGGAATGTGAGGGCGCAGCAACCCAGCCCAGCGCGGCCACTGTCGCCATGCACCACCACCAAGCTCGAACTCGCATCATCACGTTACTACTGGACCCTGTTGATATCAGCTGCTCATATGAGACACCTTGTACTGTTATTGCTACTCTACTATAGTTACTAAACAGTGCAAATACACTATGCAAAACATACATCTTTGACACCTAACTGTAACTTAATTCAGCAAAAGCCTAGTTTGATACCGTACCTCAGTTCAATTGCAAAAGCTGCTCAGTAAGCGTGACGATCACACGTAGTCTTCCCACAGGTTTGGTTACATTAATGTAAATGTGTTGGTCCAACCACCTGGAGTATTTCTGAAGGCACGTATCGTTTGGGAGCAGTCTGTAATTTGAAACGGAGTTCGGTTAACTTTTATAACCCCAATACAGCGTGAACCAAGATTGTACCTATCTCGGTCCTGAAGTTTCTAACACGGCAAGTCTATCACACATAAAACCATTAGACATATTAGACACTTAGTCAAGATTAATATTTTGTATTTAGAATGATGTATCATCACAGTCATCTTCAGTAGGGTTGCCATGGTATGTCGGCTGAATGGTAGTGGGTGACCAACAGAATGCAGATATTCATATATACTGCAATGTCTTCAGACTAACTTGGGCAGTACTACGTTAGAAATGCCCTGTACTAGATATCAACTCCTCTCTTTCTGACCAAAATCCATCTCAAATCCATGTAATCATTACAAGATCTGCTTTTCAAGGCTGGGGATAGTGTATAATTGCAGTAAATATCTGTGTACCGCTTCATCGTCTACCTGCGTGATTCACCGCAAGAGCCACATAGCAACACTTCACTTTCGGTGTCACGTTTCCCGTCTCATCCAATTCTGGTCCTGCAACCCGATCCACCTCCACCGATGCTGGTGTTCTCGGCACACCGGGGTCCACAAGATTCTTGGAGACAAGTGATCGATCTAAAACTATCAAAAACTTCATTTTCTCTTAATTATTGTCGTCTAGTTGCCAATAGCAAAATACCCATTCAGTATCACAGCCAAACTCACTTACATTCACCCTAAATCATCATCAGCCCTCAGGTATAGCTATATAATTATCACCTTAGATTTCGTACCTCACAGCCATCCATGTCGCATCACCTTATCAACCACTTTTCTCTCTCACTTATCATACTGCTCCTGAATCGCCTCTCCCAAGTCTCGTTTTACTCCATAATGTCCTTCCAGCAAGAAATGACAGGAAAGTACGGCTACTTTCAAAACGGCAATGGACTTCGAGAGAGAGAGAGAGAGAGAGAGAGAGAGAGAGAGAGAGAGAGAGAGAGAGAGAGAGAGAGAGAGAGAGAGAGAGAGAGAGAGAGGTTTGGAATTTCATCTCGTAATGGCATAAAGCTATGAGCCGTACCTTGTATGGCAGAAGCCAACTCTGCTGCCAGAGGTCAGGTGTGGAAGGCCGAGCCGTGCTAGCAGCGGCGCCCGGGGCATCCCACCGCCGCCTCCACCTGCTGTTTCTGCTGCTACTCCCCGCGTGCCACTTCCACTGGCTCCTGACAGCACTACTCCAGCATCACGATGTCTGCACAGGGAGAACAACACGAAAAATCTGTCAGCTTGATAACTTTATTAAGCACCCAATAAACTTGAGTGTATACATTTTCTTGTTCTTCCTGAACTTTGGTCTCAACCCATCTGTCACGCGCCCTCTTTTTCAGGCCCCTGCATCTTCTTGACCGCCTGTCTCTTTCTTCTGTACATCTCACAGTCACTCGTAATTTTTCGCTTAAGGTAATGGCCATACTCCTCACGTTTCTTTTTCACAAGCAGTCTAACTTTCTCGTTTCACCCTTTCTTAAACGGTCAATCCCATATCATTCATGACACGCACTTCATCCACACCTGTAAGCAATGCTTTCCTAAATGCTTTCCTTCCTAGCCCACTTCCCTAGTTTAGGTTACCCTCACCTGATGACATTCTTTCCCTAGTCTCTCGTGGTATCTACGAACGAAACCCTTTTCCGAGCTCTCTCGTTTTCACCACCCTCCTCCTACCCATGTCATTCCTTCTTCCTAAAGCCACCACAAAATCTCCACATTCGCCTCCATCTAGAAATAATCAGATATTCCACCACCTGCCATTCTCAGCACATTCTCATCCAACAGCGCGTCCTTTGCACGCTTGACACTAACCCCACGCACACGTGTACTTGTGTATGTACTTTTATTTCACTTTTAACTAGGCATTCGCAATCAACAATGATGTTTCAGCACAAGTCGATAAGTTCATATCACTTTCATCTCCAGTCGATACCCCGGCTCCCGTCAACTATACCACTGACCAAACGCCCTGATGCGCGGTCCTCACTTGTGATCGTCCACTGATCACCCTCCTCAAGGTTATGGGTTGTGTCAGTGCTGATGGAGATCCGGTCCCCTAACCAAGTACATAATGATACTAATTTCCACAATTAACTATAATGAGAACGATGAGATGAAACCACATACATAAGGGCTACGTTTCACGTCTGAGCGGTATCACCAATGAGCCACCTTATCTCCGGTCACATTCTACAAGAGCCACAGGCTGGCCACGGAGATAGTGTGGGCCACATCCAGTAATCTGGTCGTGCTACAGATGCAGCCCGTGTGGGTCATAGTAGAACACCACAACCCGCCTCGCCCCTGCACATCACAGCTGGGTCATACAAGAACGTCACTAGTGCTACACTACCCCGTCTACCACGGTGGCTGTGGCTGTGACTGAGGTGAGGCGCCATGGCCGAGTGCTGAGACGCCCAGGCCTTGTGTCTGAAGGTGGCTTAGCTACGTGTGTGTGTGTGTGTGTGTGTGTGTGTGTGTGTGTGCATCATGTATAATCCGGCAGCATGACAGTGTGTGACGAGGTGGACTGAGCGCGTGTGAAGCACCTGAGACATGAACCATGAGTAGGTCTCCCGGCAGTGATCATATGGGTTAAGGCGTCATGGCCGTGTAATGAGGAGGCCTTAGCGAGAGGGGTGAGGTAGTGTAGTCGCGTGGTGAGACGGTACCACTGTGCGTGGTGGAGGGCGTGGCCACGAGTGCTGAGGAGTCATGGCAATTTCGTCCCGTCACGTGGCCTGCCTGGCCTTTTGTGTTGAGGTGGCGTGGCCGTGGTATGGAGGTGGTATGGCTGTAAATTGAGGGTGGAATGGGCATGTGATGAGGCGGTGTGGTCGTGTGCGACAGGGAGGGCGTGGCTGAGTGGTGAGGTAGCGTGGTCTTGTATGGTCAGGCGGTGTGGCTGAGTATGGTAGGAAGATATGCCCGTGTGTAGTAATGTGGCGTGGTGGTGGTCTGTATGGGGTGAGGCGACGTGGACGTACATATGTACGGCGAGCCCGCGCGGCTTGTCCTCACAACCACCGAGGCCAGACAAAAGTCGTGTGGCGTTTATTGTTCCATGATGATGAGGAGGGAAGATGAAACCACAAAATGACACCCCTTGTGGCTCGTGTTCTGTACACCAACATGATGTGTGTGTGTGTGTGTGTGTGTGTGTGTGTGGAGTGGGGGCAAGGTATAACTATACGACTGTGAAGTGCAGCAGTTTGTCTCGGACAACACTAACATAACTTAGTAGGGTTTGAAATCCCAGCAGCTTCTCAACGGGTTAAGCATTGCCATTGTCAGTACTGTTGGCTGATGGGAAGACTGTACAGTTAAGATCTGAGTGACTGGTACAGCAAGAGGCGGTGGGTGGTGGTCCCAGGCGATTGGCTGCGTAATGAGGCTCGGGTTACTGTGTTCTCGCGAAGGTTAGAAAAGCTCTGATTCAACACCAAGGTCCACCTTCGGGTAACTTGGCGGATCTAAGCATCATACAGCTTAATTCAAACTTATGAGTTTTACAAACTGGCTCTATATAAATACCTGCTATGGAACATTATGCATTACCTTCAAAGTCTCGCAGTTACATCCGATACTAAGTTGAGCTCATTTCAGAAATGAGAGCTATACATGTGTGCAATATGTTAGCTTTTACCAGGTTGGCAGGTGGTTCTCTGCAACATCTACGGCTAAAAATGATCAGTCGGACACTGCAACTTTTTAGAATTTACAGTAAATGATATGAGTGTGAATCAGAAACCGAATGTAGCAAAAACGTCATATTTTGTTGAGCAGATGTTGATAGGAACACACCGTGGGCGACTCCTGGCTAACTGGCGGTGGGTGGGTTACGGTGCGAGCGAAGCTTAAGTCAGGCATGGGTAGTGGCTGTGCTGACGTCATGCATCGTGTTGATGATTGTTAGAAGACAGTGCCAGGCAGCAGGAACTGGCGGGGGAAGACATAGGCCAAGATATAATGACGCGAAATTGAAAGATGAAGTCAACTTCCTTTTACTTGTTCGATGCGCTCGGTCTACCTGACATGGGCTATCATTATACCCGCAGCCGAATCCCACGATTTTTTTCTTTTATGATAACCGACATGGCATAAGCCCTATTGATGGCCATCTCTGATGAGGAAAATAAATGAGATTAGTCATAGCTCCTAAAGTGTTTGTAGACAAGGTAGAAAGGCTGCAGACGCAGGGAAAGACGAGAGAAGGAAGAATTCCAAAGAATATCACTGTTCGAGCAAAGAAGGTCTCAAAGTGGTCAAACCTAATGTTGCTGGTCTACACACACAAACTACGAGAAGCAGCAGCCAGAGGAATGCAACAAGCCCAAGTCATACCGGAGGGACACATGCAGACAGCTCAAAAACAGCAGAGGCAGGGACAATACTTGCATGATAAAGTAAGGTTATGAGCATCACGGCGGCCGGAAAAGGACGGTCTGAAGAGAGGCGATAGCTCTAGAAATACTAAGGCTGAAGGTTTTAATTCCACTTTGGCTAAGTGAAAGGCGGATTAAAACCCAACCCAGATATGCAACCAGGGCTCCATACTGGGGTGAATAAAACACATGTAACTGTGGTACAGCATAAGCTGGGGAATAGTTATGACACCTGTACAACATTCATAGCGTTTACGAAACAGAATCTGTTTTGTTCCTAGGAACGTGTTTCTAAGAGAGGGTGGAGGCTATGGTTACGTCCATTTGTAAGTTACTGCAGGGATGAACTGTAGTGCTTTGAAATTTAACTGCAAGAAACAAGTGACGTTTCTGCAGAAGCACAGGGAAAAATTGGGTCATTGCACTACGAATCTTAGCTAAGACTTCCTTCTCCGTTTCAAGATATTGTTCGATTGAAAGAGATTATTCAACTCAAAGAACCAGTAATATCGTGAGGAAGAGGAAAATGAGTCGAAGTGTGTCGAGTGGAATCGTCATAAGACTGAAGAAAGAGGTTGAAGATGGGGAGGGAAAAAATGAAGAAAAGAGAGTAGGCGACAGGACAGAACCCCGAGGGAGACCATTGTTGACAAGGTAAGAGGGAGAGGGTGTTCCATCAACAGCGAACGCAATAGGTCAACTAGGGTGAGAGGAATGCATGAGGGAAAGAAAAGACACAGAAAAGTGAAAAGAAGGAAGTTTATGAGGAAAAACTACGTCACATCCCTTTCAGATGTTGTGCTGATACAGAGGGGTTACGGTCACCAAAATCATTGACAAACGAGGAAGACAGATGAGTAAAAAGGTGAGAGGATCACCAATAGATCTTGTACTGGGAATGTCATACTGGTGATCTAAAAGAATTTCAAAACCTTTGGAGACAACAAAAGTGAGAGCGATGGGGCGATAGTTGGAGAAACTAGAATTCCTTTCATGAAGTTGGGCTACACCATGGCATGCTTGCAAGAAGGGAAAGATTTGGTTTAAAGACAAATAAATCAGTTGAGAAAGATCGGAGGCACACTCCTTTAGGGGATAAGGATGCACGCCATCCAGACCATACACCTTGCCGACCACTCGTATAGCTCGTAGAGTAATTGAAAGACCCAGCGAAGGACAACACGTCGGGTCAATGGTTAGAAAACTCGAACGGAATCATCCAAAGCAGAGTTACAAGAGAATAAGATGCTAAATAGAGCAGCTTTACCCGTGGGAGAGTAAACATGGAGAAGGAAAACAACCGCGTAGAAAATTTCTGCTCGTAACGTTGATGGTGAAACAGCGTGGAAAAAAAAGAAAAAGAAAAGGGTAGGAGGCCAGGAGGGAGGATGACTGGCCCCTTCCTACACCTCGCGCTCTACAGAAAAAATACACAAAAAATTGTCACACTCTATGGCTTCACGTATTCCTACACACCTGTTCTTGGGCGAGTTGTTAGGTCTAAGTCTACCCTCAGATGGCTCACAGGTCCTCGGCTCCGGCAAAATTGAGTGATAAAAGGCTTCCCCGTGCACTGGACCGGAGAATTATCATCACGAATTTGCTATGTTCATTGGTTTAAAGCTGTGGATATGATAAGAAGTCGTTGCCGTACTTGCCTGAGTGATGGTTAAGTAATATCTTACTGTTTTTCTTACTAGAAAGAGACTCGGTTTATTACAAACATTCTGACAGTATTTTGCTTTTTTGTCGTCACTTTAAAGAAGGTTTGCAGATTTTTTTCTTCAAACACCCCAGCGATCTGCGTCATTCAAAAATATAGCAGTTGAAATATGAAAAACTCACCAGATAATGACAAAGAAATATGAATATCCTACGCTTTGGCGTCACTGAACAATTATATCTGAAAGATGCTGAGTTGTGAGGAGTGAGGCGTCATCTCGCCATTCAGATTACCAACACTAATTTACGCATCCTTGGCTCAGTAACGCTGCCTGCCTCTTCACCAGTAAACACAACTACGATACGGAAACGTGCTAGTGGGATACCGACGATCATTACTGACATACAAAGTTTGTAAAGATATGATATATCTTTAAACATTTAGTTTACAAAGACAGAAACTTTTGACAACAGGATAATGACGAAGAAACACTTACCTCGTGGTGGAGTCACTACTCGGAGTTGCTTTAGTGGCACTGACCGTGAAGCACCAGGATCAGGCAGCGTCAATACCCAGAGGCCAATTCAATACCCAGCTTCAGGAGGTACTCTTGCAAGGAACAACATGCTTCGTGGAGAGTCTGAAAAAGTATCACCTTTGAAGCATCACTGAGATGGTACTCACGGTTGAATAAATCCCTATTCCAAGCACTGTTATATATGAAACATGTGTGGTATGCACTAGATATCTGCGTGTACTGCTTCTGTGGACTCCAGGCTTTGGTCTCTCATGGTGTGAGCCCGAAGCTCCCTGAGACTCGCCGGGCGGGTGAGGAGGGACGCTGAGCCGCGTCTGGCTGCAGACTGCCGCTGGCGGGACAGCGTAGGCCTGTGTGGCAGGGGATCTCGGCCCAGGTGAAGGTTACAGCGGTCATAGGCTACATCAGGAAGCCTCTCTCACACTCCCACACATCATCCCCACCGCCCCGGGGTAAGGAGGCCGCCCATACGCCTACCCACCTTCACTGCCCAACCAGGAATGTAGGTTAATCTGATAATCTCATCCATATTTACCAAGGAGATGTGAACATGACGGTTTTTGTAGGATATGGAAGAAGGGAAAAGCCCAGTGGATCCGCTGACCATGGAAGATGGATGTTTACTGATCACATGATTATTCCTGGAAGTACTCAGTCGTGTAGGGTCATTCTGGAGAAACCAGATTAGATAAGGGAGTAATGAAATGTAATACACAACTTAAGAAGTATTTTTCTCGACTCAGTTAATACAGCTTGTACAGATTAATGAACATACAGATCCAATTAAAAAAAAGTACATTTGATATGATATAGATCTAAAATTTACTATCAATGTGTTAATCATTTCATCATTTCAGTTTCGTTCAGAAGTTTTTTTGCCAATGAATTTTCTTAAGAAAAATAGAAATCAGTATGAAAATTTTTGTTTCAGCACTTTGAAAATAGTTATGTCTTTTAGATACGGATATAACTCCGGTCCAAGTGACGGCTAGGCATCTGACAGACGGAACGATGTACACTGTGTGGACAGACCAGCAAGACTGGCTGTTGCCAGGAGTCTTGCAAGACTCGTGGTAACGCTACCCTATAGGAGTCACCTCTACCACAATCCGCAGACGATAGTGATACGAAAATGCTACATTTTCAGAAACTCATTTTCTCTGACAGGACTAAACCCTTCCACCCAATCAAAATCTATTGATTATGTATCAGCCTTAACTCTGTTCCCATCTACTTAAGCTCAGTTAAGCCCATGCAGCCTTTCAGGTTCGTATACATAAATCGGCACTTTATATCAAGTAAGCCAAAGTGAACATGGACTTCCACACATTTGAAAATACTGAAAAATTTCTCACTTTGCACATCAAGTTGATGCTAGTGAGATTAACGTTTCCATTCACATCTTCACACAAAGAATCGATCCATTGTTCACGATCAGTTACCCATCCCCTACACAGTCATATCGGATATTGTTTACATGAGGAAGACAGACACCAGGATGCCTGATTGGCTCACGACTAGGTTGTCTGGTAAAAAAGGAAAAGGGAGTTTAACATGACAAGAAAATCTAGTTACGCTCAGCAGTTTTTTTTTTTTTAAGCTATCACCGACTCCCGCTGCTGCACATTAGCACTTCTGGGCCTAGGAACGATCCCTGTGGCACACCACTCGTTATGTCTAGCTAATCTGTGGCTTCGACGTCTAAAACTACACGCTGCTTTCTTCTGGTAAGCCAGTCTCTGATCCATGTACAGAATTCTTAACCGATTCCGTGTGCTTGAAGTTTATGTAAAAGTCTCTTGCGAGGTATCTTATCGAAAGCCTTAGGCGTGTCACTCTTCGTAGGAGGCATTCCTCTGTAATGGTTACAAGAAACTATCCCTTGATCATTATGTGGCGGAATAATCAATGTCATCGTCCAGCTATCAAGCAAAAGATCAGTTTAGCAGACTGTCATACACATTATCGAATCTGTGGGAAGGAGGTTAATTGTGTGAGCAATAAAAGAGAACAAATAGGAACATCGGTGAAGGGGCAAATGGATTACAATTTTGCGCGTGATCAAGAATATTCCTATAAGTCCATGGGGAAAATGAAACACGATAAGTTCCCAAGTGCACTTTCGTGTAATAATCACATCATCAGGAGAGACACAAGCGAGAAGTATAACAGTCAGTTGATATACATCGAAGTGACGTAGCTAGGACGCCATTTGGTAAACATGCGATTGTCCAAGACGGACACGAAAGTGCACTTGGGAACTTATCGCGTTTCATTTTCTCCGTGGACTCATAGGTATATATATATATATATATATATATATATATATATATATATATATATATATATACATATATATATTATTTATATTTATCTATTTTGCTCTGTCGCTGTCTCCCGCGTTAGCGAGGTAGCGCAAGGAAACAGACGAAAGAATGGCCCAACCCACCCACATACACATGTATATACATACACGTCCACACACGCACATATACATACCTATACATTTCAACGTATATACATATATATGTATATATATATATATATATATATATATATATATATATATATATATATATATATATATATATATATATATACACACACACACACACACAGACATATACATGTCTGAGGAAAGATTGACAAAGAGGATATATATATATATATATATATATATATATATATATATATATATATATATATATATATATATATATATATATTATCCCTGGGGATAGGGGAGAAAGAATACTTCCCACGTATTCCCTGCGTGTCGTAGAAGGCGACTAAAAGGGGAGGGAGCGGGGGGCTGGAAATCCTCCCCTCTCGTTTTTTTTTTTTTTCCAAAAGAAGGAACAGAGAATTGGGCCAGGTGAGGGTATTCCCTCAAGGCCCAGTCCTCTGTTCTTAACGCTACCTCGCTAATGCGGGAAATGGCGAATAGTTTGAAAGAAAAAAAAATATATTATATATATATATATATATATATATATATATATATATATATATATATATATATATATATATATATATATATATTATCCCTGGGGACAGGGGAGAAAGAATACTTCCCATGTATTCCCTGCGTGTCGTAGAAGGCGACTAAAAGGGGAGGGAGCGGGGGGCTGGAAATCCTCCCCTCTCTTTTCTTTTTTTAATTTTCCAAAAGAAGGAACGGAGAAGGGGGCCAGGTGAGGATATTCCCTCAAAGGCCCAGTCCTTTGTTCTTAACGCTACCTCGCTAACACGGGAAATGGCGAAGTTTGAAAGAAAACAAAACAAAAAAATGTATATATATATATATATATATATATATATATATATATATATATATATATATATATATTTTTTTTATACTTTGTCGCTGTCTCCCGCGTTTGCGAGGTAGCGCAAGGAAACAGACGAAAGAAATGGCCCAACCCCCCCCATACACATGTATATACATACGTCCACACACGCAAATATACATACCTACACAGCTTTCCATGGTTTACCCCAGACGCTTCACATGTCTTGATTCAATCCACTGACAGCACGTCAACCCCGGTATACCACATTGCTCCAATTCACTCTATTCCTTGCCCTCCTTTCACCCTCCTGCAAGTTCAGGCCCCGATCACACAAAATCTTTTTCACTCCATCTTTCCACCTCCAATTTGGTCTCCCTCTTCTCCTCGTTCCCTCCACCTCCGACACATATATCCTCTTGGTCAACCTTTCCTCACTCATTCTCTCCATATGCCCAAACCATTTCAAAACACCCTCTTCTGCTCTCTCAACCACGCTCTTTTTATTTCCACACATCTCTCTCACCCTTACGTTACTTACTCGATCAAACCACCTCACACCACACATTGTCCTCAGACAGAGGTATAAGTTTGTTGAGTATTCCTGGTAAATTGTATGGGAGGGTATTGATTGAGAGGGTGAAGGCATGTACAGAGCATCAGATTGGGGAAGAGCAGTGTGGTTTCAGAAGTGGTAGAGGATGTGTGGATCAGGTGTTTGCTTTGAAGAATGTATGTGAGAAATACTTAGAAAAGCAAATGGATTTGTATGTAGCATTTATGGATCTGGAGAAGGCATATGATAGAGTTGATAGAGATGCTCTGTGGAAGGTATTAAGAATATATGGTGTGGGAGGCAAGTTGTTAGAAGCAGTGAAAAGTTTTTATCGAGGATGTAAGGCATGTGTACGTGTAGGAAGAGAGGAAAGTGATTGGTTCTCAGTGAATGTAGGTTTGCGGCAGGGGTGTGTGATGTCTCCATGGTTGTTTAATTTGTTTATGGATGGGGTTGTTAGGGAGGTAAAGGCAAGAGTTTTGGAAAGAGGGGCAAGTATGAAGTCTGTTGGGGATGAGAGAGCTTGGGAAGTGAGTCAGTTGTTGTTCGCTGATGATACAGCGCTGGTGGCTGATTCATGTGAGAAACTGTAGAAGCTGGTGACTGAGTTTGGTAAAGTGTGTGAAAGAAGAAAGTTAAGAGTAAATGTGAATAAGAGCAAGGTTATTAGGTTACGAGCAGGATGAGACGGGAAGGGTTACGACTAAGACGTAAGGAGCGAGACTTCTCCAAGGAGGGAGAGGCTTAAACACATTTCTCCTTTCTCTTTTATGTCCATCTGAGGCACATGTGGCCGCCGCACGGCTCTATTGCTGCTGGATGAAAGGATGGTTACCTCTTGGTCGGTTTTATGTTTATATTAATGGATGGTTCAATATGTTGGCCGAGCTATCCAACACGCAAGAAAAAGTTAAGAAAACATGTTAAGATGTTTGTTGAACTTTTTCTTTAATCTTAAAGGCCTCAGTCTCGGATAAAAGTCCTTAGTGAGGCTAACTTTGGAATGAACCATAAAACTAAGGAGGAAAACGAGGAGGAAAAATGAAAACGAACGACAACCTCAAGAGTTTTCAAGATGGTAAAAGATGTGACTATTTAACCTTGACAGGTTCCTAGGGAAGTGTCCGAGTTAGCAGAAATGCCAAACCTTGGTAATGCAGAGCAAGAAACAAACATCACAACGACCCACCATTCGAGCTGCCAACAGCCACATTGTTGTTGTCTGACGTTCTGGCTTGCCTGGTACTGCCTGGTCTATCTGATATTGGAGGGAGGGAAGCAGCCAGCTCTCGGAAGTGGAAAGCGAAGTAATTTCTGTGGACGAGGGGAAAGAGTACCAGTAAGAGTGGTGTTGGAAAGTGGGTCAGGTCTTGAGTACATGTTTTGAGCGTTCCTAAGTCTGGTTGCTTTGAACTTGATTTTGCTAAGCAAATTAACAGGCCGATACTCCATGTAAGGAGGATCTTTGTTTTGCAATCGAAATAACTGACGAAAGAAAAAGAAGCCACAGGGAATAATGATGACTCCAAGTGTTGCGGACTGCGGACTATCTGTGCAAAATAATGTTTACGAGAGAGATTAAATGGTGCGGTGATACCAAATAATTGTGTTCCTAGCCGAAACGGAAGATTTACCAGAGGAGACTAGAAAGTAGTGAAGAGCTTAACAGAGAGGGAGAGACAGGAAGATACTGGGATTTGGAGACAGCAGACTTCACTGGGTCAAGTCTGCCTCAGTGGATAATCCTATCCAAAGATCGAACAAGTGAACATAACATGGACTTGAAAGAAGCGATAGAATGCAGAGTTGAGTCGTCAGCGCCTGAGTGCACTGGGGTACTTGTCGCTGACCAAAATGAAAAAGAACGTCGGTGACAAGAAAGAACCCTAGCGAATATCACGGCCAATGTGGAAAAAAGAAACTGATTAATGGTTACAAAATGGAAGTCTGAGAAACCTTAATGTGAAAGAACAGAGGGAGAGATAGAGAGCCAGAGATAGATAGATAGATAGGTAGGTAGGTAGAGAGAGAGAGAGAGAGAGAGAGAGAGAGAGAGAGAGAGAGAGAGAGAGAGAGAGAGAGAGAGAGAGAGAGAGATCATAGGATTCTTCTAAGACTCTCAGAGTTGACCAGATATTAGCAACATAGGAGAGGACATTACCAGTGGATCTCGTAATGCGACTAGACATTGTTATTGTTGCCCTGCGGTACATTAACACCAGCAGTAAAACGTTAATTAGAAGTAGACCAAATTATCCAAAAATTAGGAGTGTTTATGCCGCCAAATGTAAGGCATGTAAAGATGTATACATTCGCCAGACCGGTAAAACTGTAACTGAGAAATGCTCTTGGCACCGTCATTCAATACGCAGAGATGACCACAAAAAACGCAAGCGATAAAGTCATAAAAACGACCACCCTCTAGACCTAAACAACCCAGTCACATTGTACCCTTCCTCTGATTATGCTACCCCGTAACATCAATGAATCTGTCTGTGAATGGCTAATACTAAGAACTTTAATTTGTCCCCAGGCAACTTTAAAGGGCATGCTGTTATCAACCAAATCATTATGAAAGAATGATCAGGATATGATAACATAAGAAAAATAGTCGAACACACATCTTGTTACCCAGACCAACCCTTTCCACACAACCCCCTTAACCACATGACATCCCCCACTTTCCCTTTAACGGTCAGGCCTGCGTGTCGTCTTAGAATGGCAGATAAGACGGGATTTTTGTGTTGATGTTGGGAAATATAAAACTTAATGAATTGTTGGCACCTGATGAGGCGGACTGTCTCCGTGAAACATGTTGTACCGCATGTATAGAAAAATTACATGTTACATATAACTATATGAACTACTGAACTGAGATTTCACCTTCATATCCGGACAATAACGGTCTCGCTTGGCCCTTCTTAATATATTTAGTGAACTATCTTGTGTAATATTGTTCTGTGTTTTTCCTCGACTACGTTTTCTATTTTCCGGTTTCCGTATGTATTTAGTTTGTAAATTCGTTTAGTCCTTCCCTAACTTTTATGTGCTATGTGCTGCGTTTTTATATTTTGTTTGCGTTTTACTTTTCATACCCAAGTTTTGTGACGCAGTATTTTGCTCTTTTTGCAAATTCCTGATGATGCCTCTGTGAAGGCGAAAGCTTGAATGTATTAAAGGATGGACTACAGACAACTGGTGCTTGAGCACCTACCTAATGATAGAATAATAATGAGAAAACTGGAGAACATAAGAAAGAACATTAATGGCTCTTAATATGACGTCGTATTCAATTCTCTGTGCTTTAGAGAAAACCGGCTTCAGCGTATACTAATATATTTATACAGTGATTGGGAATACCTGGTTTAAAAAGAGAGATATACATAAGTATACGTATGTAAGTAGGAAAGATGGCCACAGAGTGTTATTGGATTACATGTTAATTGATAGGCGCGTGAAAGAGAGACTTTTGGATGTTAATGTACTGAGAAGTGCAACTGGAGGGATGTCTGATCATCTTGTGGAGGCGAAGGTGAAGATTTGTAGAGGTTTTCAGGAAAGAAGAGAGAATGTTGAGGTGAAGAGTGTGGTGAGAATAAGTGAACTTGGGAAGGAGACTTGTGTGAGAAGGTACCAGGAGAGACAGTGCAGAATGGAAAAAGGTGAGAGCAAAAGACGTAAGGGGAGTGGGGGAGGAATGGGATGTATCTAGGGAGGCAGTGATGGCTTGCGCAAAAGATGCTCGTGGCATGAGAAACGTGGGAGGTGGGCATACTAGAAAGGGTAGTGAGTGGTGGGATGAAAATCAGCTCAGGCACAACCACTCACCATCACCAGTAACCAGAGAACCAATCCATACTCTAAATAAAACCAGCACTAACGTAATCACTTGGAAACTCATTGGAAACTGGCACTCCTTCCTCAACACAGAGAACCACAAGACCCACAGCAACCTTATCTGGCGCATGATAAACAAAAACTACTATGATAATCATCGCCCCTAGCGCCCCAGTCCAGCACCAACCCATGGAGCACTCCTGAAGCGTTCCACTGAAATCCCTCCGCTCAAAATACACACGTACGTACCCATAAGACACTACTCAAAAATCAGTCACAAACTAATCCCTCTCCTAAACAGGAAAGTCATGAAGAAACCTTCAAAAACTACATCCAGAAATTATTGCCCACCAGTTTTCATTCCAAATGATACAAGCAATGCAAGAAGAACGAAGAATTCTCCTGCTACAGGTCCTAAAAGCATTTTTGAACTTCCTCATAAAACATTATTGTCCATTTGCAGCCCAAGCACTTACAGATATCCTCAATTAATCCTGACTACACAACAAAATCCCTAACACTTGGAAACTTTACCAATCCTAAAACCGTCCAAACCATCCCTTCAACTCCGCCTTCTCCTACTGACCTATATCATTTCTATGGTCATCATCTACAGTCAGTGAAAGACTAATGCACAACAAAATCGAACAAAACATCCCACTCTAACCCACAAAACATGGTTTCAGACCCAAACACTCTACCAGCACACTACACACTGACCTCACACAATATATCCTAGCTAGATTCAACAAACCACAACACCCTCCCGCACAGTACTAGTGGCAACGGATATCAACAAAGTATTTACACTGTCCCCCGAAACATCCTTACACCAAAAGTAATTGTCACTACCTTTCATACCAATGACAACAAATGGGTTGAAGATTTCATAGCCAATCATGCCAGAGTCTATTACAATGCCTTCACCTCTCAAACACTTAAACTCTATGATGGAGTTCCCCAAAGGCAACAGTGTCTCAAGCTCCATTCAGTATCTTCCTACAGGACCTCCTGTTACCTCAGATGAGCTTCAGCATGGTCATTTCATATGCAGACATCACAATCACATGACATCATTGTAGTAACAACAAAACAAGCATCACCACATTTCACAACTGAAGCAATGGCTCAACAAACGCCAAACGTATGAATCTTCACAAACGTCTTCAATCAGACAGACGAATTCACCAGTGATCTTGGATGGCCAGTCACTCCCACAGAACAAAACACTCACCACTAATCATCACGTACGACACATACATGAAACTCAGTCCTTACATCAGTACCATCAATATAACATTGACAAACTAAATGCTTCAGAACACTAACTTGCACAGATCTGGACGAGAAAATGAATCATTCAACATCCCCCACAAACAAGTCATGCACTCCACTTTCAGCTATACATCCCCTGCTCGGTCTTCCACCCTCTCTAAAGCAAATATAACAGATCTACAAATAACACAAAATACTGCACTGAGAACAATTACGAGCAACTTTAGCAACCAGAAACATGCAGCATTTTTACAATGAAGCAAAGGTCCTCACGCTACAGTGCCACCACCTCAATATGCTTGGCACCCAGTTCTATGCAACAACAATGTATCCCTCCCATCTTACCCACTCTCTCGCTAAACACCAACCCCCGAGTATAAAATAAACAGTTCATTCCTGCCTTACACATCACCAGCAAGTAACCTCTACTCACAGATCGCCCGACGCCCCAACGTTACCAAATGAATCGCTGGTGAAACACACACACACACACACCTATCCCGACAAGCACTAAACAACCAATTTCCTGCCTCGGTCTTAAACTCCAACCCGTCAGACATACACCCATCAGAGATCACACTCTCCAGACCAACACGAAGCACACTCCCGCTTACGCTCTGGACATCGACCATCACTACAAACACCATTTCAACATATCCCAAGACCTTTCATGCCCGCGATGCAACCGTCAGAAAGAATAGTCCAAGCGCTTACTCAATTGCCCTTCACTCTCCGCACGGAGACGCACGCGTAACATCACAACACTTTATGACCCTATGGTCCCAACCTGTGGACGTGGCCAGCTTCCTGAGTACTGCAAGAGCCGCATATAAAGACAGGAGGGACTCCTGGTGCAGAAAGTAAGCTAGTAAGTATATATGTACATAAACATACTTGGTGATATTATCTACGTTCCCCATGACATTACGAGAGTGATACGCTAAGTAGAGATTTTTGCTGTAGATATGTCCCTCGTTCCCACCTAACGCACTATGTAGGATATTAACCGCGGTCGGTAGCGGTCATTGTCTCACAACACCAAAGGCAGTCAGAGATATTACCACTCGTCCCATCACCTCCACCACTGCTATTCAGTGTGAGCGCCAAGTGTGAATGACATCCGGCACTTTTACAAACGTCGACAGAAGCGCTTGCTAAGTCACTAAAGCGTATCAGCTTTAAACATATTTTGGGCGTTATGTCTATGTCACGGCCCCTCCTGGACGTCGCAACTACTTGATTACATGTGTCCATCATCTAATTACAACCTTTAATAAAGTCACTACATGACAGTGATGAGGGGGAGGTAATTACCAGCCTCCAGTGCCGTTAGTCTAGGTACAGTGGTCGCTGGGACACACTGGGCGGGGCCAGGATAATTACCGATCACCAGGTTTTCCTATGCCGTCGTAAAAATCTGATCTTAGTAACTGTTTACAAGAAGTGGGCACTAATTATCCAAAGGTATGATTGACATTGATAATATACCCACCAAGTCTTGTCGTATTCCTACCCAACCTAAGGAAGTAGAATTGTGTTCATTCTTGTTCCGCATTTTATATACTTTACTTTTTTTTTTTTTAAAGGATATTCACTATAATACTAAGTTATGTTTTCAACGTGATGCCTGTACCCTGTTATTTTTCTTCATAAGAACACAGTCGGACATCAGTCATAGCATAATAGACGACTCGATAACACTCGAAGAATAATGACCAGTCATATGTTACCTTTTATCCGTGACACGTCTTCTACCCAAAATGTAAAGTAAATTCACAATGAAAATACTTTTCCCATAAACAAATAGAAGAGCTCTTCTGAATACATGGCATTATCTTTTTTTCCATGACTGTGGTGAGCTACAGGCTCACCACTGTGGCTTGGCGTGAGCGACCCAGCAGCCAAGCTGGCTAGCTGGTGTCAGTACCAGTGGTTGTTCAGGGACCGTCAAGCACGCTGTGCAGGAGTCGGAGCGCTTTTCCGAACCTAAAATCGACACAGGAACGGACCTGTGGTGCTTGAGGCAATCCTGGGAGTCCAATGAAGTTGTTGAGATAAAATACTTGATTAGGTCGAAGCGCTTTTCTGAACCTAAAATCGACACAGGAACGGATCTGTGGTGCTTCAGGTCGTTCTGGGACTCGAACGAAGTTGTTGAGATGGAGGGCGTTCTGGGAGGCGAACGAAGTTTTTGAGATAAATCACTCGAATGAGTCGGAGCGCTTTACTGAACCAAAAGTCAACACAGGTACGGACCTGTGGTGCATGAGGGTGTTGCAGGAGTCGAAAGATGTTATTTAGATAAAATACTCAAATGAGTTGGAGTCCTTTTCTGAACCTAATATAGACACAGGTATGGACCTGTCGTGGTGGAGGGCGTTCTTAGTGTCGAACGAAGTTGATGAGATAAAATACTCGATTACGTCGGAGCTCTTTTCTGAACCTAAAATCAACACAGGAACGGACTTGAGGTGCTGGAGGGCGTCTTGGGAGTTGAAAAAAGTTGTTGCGATAAAATACATGATTAGCTTGGACAGCTTTTCAGACCCTAAAATCAACACAGGTACGAACCTGTGGTGTTGGAGGGCGTTCTGGGTGTCGAACGAAGTTGATGAGATAAAATACTCCAATGAGTCACAGCGCTTTTCTGAACCTAAAGTCGACACAGGTACGGATCTGTGGTGCTGTAGAGCATCATAGGAGTCGAAAGATGTTATTTAGATATAATACTCAAATGAGTTGGAGTCCTTTTCTGAACCTAAAATTGACACAGGTACGGACCTGTGGTGCTGGAGCGTGTCTTGGGAGTCAAACGAAGTTGTTGAGATAAAATACTCGATTAGCTCGGAGGGCTTTTTGAAACAAAATCAACGCAGGTACGGACCTGTGGTGCAAGAGGGTGTTGTCGGAGTCGAAAGAAGTTGTCGGGATAAAATACTCAAATGAGTTGGAGTCTTTTTCTGAACCTAAAATTGACACAGGTACGGACCTGTGGTGCTGGAGGGCATTCTGGGTGTCAAACGAAGTTGATGAGATAAAATACTCAAATAGGTGGGACCTCTTTTCTGAACCTAAAATCAACACAGGTAAGGACCTGAGGTGCTGGAGGGCGTCTTGGGAGTTGAAAAAAGTTGTTGAGATAAAATACATGATTAGCGTGGACAGCTTTTCTGAACCTAAAATTGACACAGGTACAGACCTGTGGTGCTGGAGGGCGTTCTGGGAGTCGAACGAAGTTTTTGAGATAAAACACTTGAATGAGTCGAAGCGCTTTTCTCAACCAAAAATCAACACAGGTACAGGTCTGTGGTGCTGTAGAGCATCATAGCACTCAAAAAATTTTATTTAGATAAAATATTCGATTACGTCGGAGTGCTTTTCTGACCCTAAAATTGACACAGGTACAGACCTGTGTTGATTCAAGGCATTCTGGGAGTCGAACGATGTTGTTGAGATAAAGTGCTCGACTGAGTCGGAGCACTTTTCTGAACCTAAAATCGACACAGGTACGGACCTGTGGTGCTGGAGCGTGTCTTGGGAGTCAAACGAAGTGTTGAGATAAAATACTCGATTAGCTCGGAGGGCTTTTTGAAACATAAAATCAACGTAGGTACGGACCTGTGGTGCATAAGTGTTGTAGGAGTCGAAAGAAGTTGTCGGGATAAAATAGTCAAATGAGTTGGAGTCCTTTTCTGAACCTAAAATCGTCACAGGTACGAACCTGTGGTGCTGGAGGGGGTTCTGGGTGTGGAACGAAGTTCATGAGATAAAATACTCAAATGAGTCGGAGCACTTTTCTGAACCTAAAATCGACACAGGTACGGACCTATGGTGCTGGAGCGCGTTCTGGGAGTCGAACAAAGTTTATGAGATAAAACACTCGAATGAGTCGGAGCGCTTTTCTGAACCAAAAATCAACACAGGTACGGACCTGTGGTGCATGAGGGTGTTGCAGGAGTCGAAAGAAGTTGTCGGGATAAAATAGTCAAATGAGTTGGAGTCCTTTTCTGAACCTAAAATCGACCTGTGGTGTTGGAGAGAGTTCTGGGTGTCAAACGAAGTTGATGAGATGAAATACTTGAATGAGTCGGAGCACTTTTCTGAACCTAAAATCGACACAGGTACGGACCTGTCATGCTGGAGGGCATTCCTGGTGTCAAACGAAGTTGAGATAAAATATACGATTAGGTCGGAGCTCTTTTCTGAAACTAAAATCAACACAGGTACGGACCTGAGGTGCTGGAGGGCATCCTGGGAGTTGATAAAAGTTGTTGAGATAAAATACTTGATTAGCTTGGACAGCTTTTCAGAACCTAAAATCGACACAGGTACGGACCTGTGGTGCTGGAGGGAGTTCTGGGTGTCAAACAAAGTTGATGAGATAATATACTCGAATGAGTCGGATCGCTTTTCTGAACCTAAAATCGACACAGGTACGGACCTGTGGTGCTAAAGGGCGTTCTGGGAGTCGAACGAAGTTTTTGAGAAACGACACTCGAATGAGTCGGAGCGCTTTTCTCAACCAAAAATCAACACAGGTACGGATCTATGGTGCTGTAGAGCGTCATAGCACTCAAAAAATGTTTAGATAAAATATTCAATTACTTCGGAGAGCTTTTCTGACCCTAAAATCAACACAGGTACGGACCTGTGTTGATTCAAGGTGTTCTGGGAGTCGAACGAAGTTGTTGAGATAAAATGCTCGATTGAGTCGGAGCACTTTTCTGAACCTAAAATCAAAACAGGTATGGACCAGTGGTGTTGGAGCCCGTCTTGAGAGTCTAACGAAATTGTTGAGATTAAATTCCTATAACACCCGGTGTCTGTGTCTGACCTAGAACAATGTGTGTCTGTTTCCTATAACATCCTGTGTCTGTGTCTGACCCAGAACAATGTGTGTCTGTTTCCTATAACCCTCTGTGTCTGACCTAGAACAATGTGTCTGTTTCCTATAACACCCTGTGTCTGTGTCTGACCTAGAACAATGTGTTTCTGTTTCCTATAACACCCTGTGTCTGTGTCTGACCTAGAACAATGTGTGTCTGTTTCTTATAGTAGCCTGTGTCTGTGTCTGACCTAGAACAATGTGTGTCTGTTTCCTATAACCCCCTGTGTCTGTGTCTGACCTAGAACAATGTGTGTCTGTTTCCTATAACACCCTGTGTCTGTGTCTGACCGAGAACAATGTGTGTCTGTTTCCTATAACCCTCTGTGTCTGTGTCTGACCGAGAACAATGTGTGTCTGTTCCCTATAACACCCTGTGTCTGTGTCTGACCGAGAACAATGTGTGTCTGTTCCCTATAACACCCTGTGTCTGTGTCTGACCGAGAACAATGTGTGTCTGTTCCCTATAACACCGTGTGTCTGTGTCTGACCGAGAACAATGTGTGTCTGTTCCCTATAACACCGTGTGTCTGTGTCTGACCGAGAACAATGTGTGTCTGTTTCCTATAACACCGTGTGTCTGTGTCTGACCGAGAACAATGTGTGTCTGTTCCCTATAACACCGTGTGTCTGTGTCTGACCGAGAACAATGTGTGTCTGTTTCCTATAACACCCTGTGTCTGTGTCTGACCTAGAACAATGTGTGTCTGTTTCCTATAACACCCTGTGTCTGTGTCTGACCTAGAACAATGTGTGTCTGTTTCCTATAACACCCTGTCTTTTTCCTTGTAAGATAGACTGCCAGAAAAAATCCATAAGCCACCAATTTCACCTCTGAGCATCGTCTCGTGTAAATTATTTGGCGCATTTAGTATTTTCCTAAGTCCCTATTTTCCATTAGTCGCAATTTAATTATATCCGTTTTAGATAAGTTTCATATAGTTCTTAGGAACAATAATGCAATGCTTTTCAATACTTTTTTACGATCAAAATCTAATACAGCTTGCATGAGGTATATCAAGGATAGGTAAGGTTAGTCAACTTCTTGATCTTCTCAAACATAATCCAATTCAGTCCACTCAGACAGTGTCTCTTATTTCTTAATGTGATCCTCAAATCATTTATTTCTTCAGCTATTCTCCCATACTCTGGCTCTTCCTCGTAAACTATATGATTATTCTTTCTTTCTTTGAGGCCAAGCTCACAGTCTATTTCTCAAAATAGTTAAAAGTAATTCCCAACATTCTCCTTTTTTTTTGTGCCAGCATCAGACCGTAATCTGCAAAGTACATTAAATTTTTCATCTTCAACTATTTCCTTTCAGCAAACTGTATAGTTTTGTTCACTTGTTTAGTGCTGCTGATCATGCCTGACCCTGTCTGATGCCACATCCTTCCTTCTCTAACGGCAAAATTTGAGAACGTTAGACATACGAAACTGTTTACTATTTCAGAGTTTATTCTGTGCAGAATCAAGGTTTGCATTACCAGTCCTCTCATTACCGAGTTTTAAGCCATACTGAAGTCTGTAGAACAAATATTCAAAGGTTTTCTTGCTCTGTAGCTCATTTTTTTTAAATAAATTTCCATCGATTTGTAAAATCAAATTACATATCCACTATCTTATCATTTCCCAATGAGTGACATATATAGCTTGTAGGATGAATTACTGAGCGCCATAGCCCGTGCTTCCTCCTCCTCTTGCCCTTTTTCATTGACTTCTTGATATTTTCCATTTTTCATATATCTATTTTGTTTCTTCTATCACGTTGAAACATCCAGTCATCACTACCAAACATTTATGGTTTCTCAGATGTCGGGTTTTGCAGAATCTTTCTTTTTCCTAGCATTTCTACGGCTGCTCTGACTTGACCTCAAGTTCCCCCATGTCTCTCATCTTCCTATCCTCTAGTCCTGTATTGATATTTCAGACGTTCTGTCATATTTCTCTTTTGTCCTCTTGGATTTCCTCTACCAGTTTATTTATTGTTTGATCTACTTATTTCATTATCGTCTGAGATGAATGCACTGGGAAATCTTTCACCCCAAATATGTCATCCCTTATATACATAAATTTTCTTGCTATTTTTCATCTTTACTAAATCAATCTTACTTTTCCACTTGTAATCATTATTATTTTATTCTATCGCTCTCATATTCTATTCACCACACTTCATTTTCTTAACCTTCAAGTGTGTTTTCCTTATTACATCATATATTTATCCTCCGTCATTTCTTCTATTTCTAGCATTTATTCTTCAGAGTCCCTGCATGGATCAACTAAATCACATCATTTCTCATGTTCATTTCTAGCACTTTCGTGTCCATATCCCAGTCAAGTCTCCTCTCTCATTTTCGGTGACTGTGTCATTATGTATTTGTCCTGTAGGAGGAGGGAGCTTTACACTCGTCAGTCCCCATCTCTTGAACATTCTCAAAATTCCCACAAACCGTTGAATTTAAGGATGATGTCTCTCTCACTTAAACACGTCTTCAAACACCGTTTCAACCATGTACAATTCCTCTACTGTATGAATGAGCGTGCGTATAAAGCTTCAATATAGGTACGGAGCTCTTGAAAATACGTTTATGCATGAAATTTTAGAGGACGTGGTTACCATCACCATTTTCTTCTTATTAAAACGTATTCATACTTGTTATATACATTTTTCATACATTAACGAAAAGGATATAGAGAGGATCCCTAATGACGTCATATTCGTTTCTCTGCGCCTGGCTTGGGATCTAGTAATGGTTTGTTTGTAAACCAATCATGGCAGACCAGACTGCCCGCCAGCTTCAATACGAGTACAAAGCGGTAAATATCTGACAGCTTACTCTTTTAGCTCTCCAAACCCTGTTTTACTTGTCCAGTAATCTTCGAAGTATTATACTAGTAGATTTTTAGGAAGAGTCCGTCTCACTGAATTAAGGTCGGCATGTGAGTTTCATCGTCTCATCAGAGTTTTCTGTTATTACCGTATTAATAGAAAGCATAAGAAATGAGGACACACTATTGCCCCATGCGTGTCAGATCCTGAATCTGTCCACTTTACAACTTACCGCCTTAACCCATAAACACGTCCAACACACACCAACCTTCGTTTAAAGCTACCTAAAGACTAAGCTTCCATTAAGGGTTCCATAAACCTACTACCCTATTCCATAACCAGTATTTACCAACATCCGACCTGAATCTGTTTTTCTGATATATATCCATTATTTCAAGTCTTATTAGGTGACGCCATTCTAAGAACTTTCTTTATGATACCTTTATTAATGCCATTCACAATTAAAAACTTCAATCATATACCCTCTAGCCCTCCTTAAGTGAGTGTACATTCAGTCTTTTTAATCTTTCCTCATAAGTGAGATTTCTAATTCCGGGAATAATTTTTCTCGTTTGCCTTTGTACTCTCTCAACACTATATCAACAGCATAGTATGGAGCCCAAAACTATCACATAATCCAAATGTGTTCTCACCAACACAAGATAGTTGCAATAATATTCTTGGAGTTTTAGTGCTAACAGTCCTATTAATGAACGCTAACATCCTATTAGCCTTATTACTCATTGCATTATTTCTGACTGTGCCTTCGACCATCATTGAAAAGGTGTTAGTAAAATAATTTTCAATTTATCTAAAGTCTAGTATCGATATAAGGTTGCTCAGATTTATATCTTGAACATACTAACTGGCTCAGTGTGGAAAGAAATTTAGACTATTTTATGGTCTCTGATACATCATCTGTGGTATTAGCCGACTCAATTTTACACATACTAGAAGAGGTTTAGGTCAGTGGAGTATGATTTGGAGCATTGATTTTTATTTATCGGTAAATAGGTGAGTGGGGAGGGCTATGAAGATATGGGACAGTATGGGGTAGATTATTATTGAGTGAAAAGGGAAAATTCCAGACCCTTAAATCACATAAATCACTTTACAGTAGCAACAACAATTGCAGAAGAGTAGAACACAAGTCATAATCCAAGAATACACACATCTATTTTACAAAATATTACCACAGTTTGATGTGGAATTAAGAGACTTTTTATCCCTATAGTTCCTCTAACACACTCAAGGTGAAGACCCAACAAAATGGGCAGGGCTTTGAAGTAGAGGGAAATATGGGGTGAAAACACTATATTGATAGTAAAGTCAAACGGAATATAAGTAATGCATACAGCATCTTAAGAGTAATTTTCTCACGCAAATAACTGGTCCTGCTGATGGATGACAACAAACATCCACGTGACACTTTGTTCAGTTTCTATAGATCTTTTTTCAGTGGGTATTAGTTGGTAGGTAGCCAACAACCAGGGAGGTATATTACCAGTGCTACCTGCCTAGGTATCGGGAGGGTTAGTGATGTCTGCATAGTGAGCCAGCACTTAAGTGGGTGTCAAGTTGCACTCCTCTGACCTAGGTAGCTGTCTTTTCTTGCTACTTCACACACATGTGCACTACAGGCATTCTGTCCACAAACATACAAACCCTCCTTGTCATATATAACATAAGAAGTGAAGACAATGCAAGAGGCCTATTGACCATGCTTGGCAGGTCCTGAGTCTCTCCATCCTACAAGCAACTGCCTGAACCCATAAACACATCCAACCTATGTTTAATGCTACCAAAAGACCTAGCTTCAACTACTGTAATTGGCATCTTGTTCCATAAATTTACTACCTTATTCCTGAACCCATAATTACCCATATCCAACCTGAATCTATTTTTCTAATTTAAACTCATTGTCTCTTGTCGTATCCAATGGCGCCATTCTCAGAACTTTATCCATGTTACCTTTATTAATGCCCTTCACCCATTTAAAAACTTCAAGTCACATCTCTAGCCCTCCTTCTCTTAAGTGAGTGTAAATTCAGTCTTTTTAACCTTTCTCCATAAGTGAGATTTCAAATTCCAGGGATCATTTTGTCATTCGCCTTTGTACTCATTCTAAACAATCTATATCAACTGGATAGTATGGAGCCCAAACTGTACCACATAATCCAAATGTGGTCTCACCAACACAAGATAAAGTTGCAATAATACTCTAGGATATTAATGCTAACAGTCCTATTAATGAACCCTAACATCCGATAGGTTTTATTACACACTTTAATACATTTTTGCCGCACCTCACTAGTATCCCTAAATCTCTTGCCTTCTGTTTTGCCAATAATATTCTCCAGTTTGTAATCAGTGTTCCTTCTTTACCCACACGAAGTGTTTTGCATTTATGTACGTTGAATTTCATTTTCCATGTACCTACCCATTCTGATAATCTATTCAAGTCCCTCTGTAATTTCACTGAATTTTCATCTGATTCAATTATGGCCCCTATTTTTGTATCATCAGCAAATTTACTGAAGTCACTGGTTATTCCCGTCCAAATCATTAATATATATATAACAAACAAGAGCAGTCCCAAAACTGACCCCTGAGGAACACCACTGGTTACATTGCCCCATTCCAGTGTAACTCCGTTGATTAATACCCTCTGTTTTCTGTCAAAGCCATGCCCTAATCCAACTAAATACATAACCCCAATACCGTGTGCTGCTATTTTTCTAAGCAGACGCTCATGAGGTATTCTGTCAAAAGCCTTACTTTACCCTAAATATACAATATCATAACTCTTACCCTGATCAACAGTTTCAAATACTTTATTAAAGAAGGAAAGGGTTTCCAAAACATGACTTCCCTTTTGTAAACCCATGTTGAGAATCCCTAATGAGATCATGATTTTCCAAGTGTTCCCGTATTTTGTCCGCTATAATTAATTTGAGAAATTTCCCCACAACAGATGTCAAGCTGATAGGAAATAATTAGAAGTAATTGATGTATCCCCTTTCCTAAAGATGGGAATGACATTTTTGTCCTCCATTGCTTAAGAACTACACCTGATTCCTGGGACTGTTTAAACACATTTAAAAGCAGAACACTTGCTTCCTCCTTACACTCTATCAAGACCCTCACATAAATACCATCTGGCCCAGGACTTTTGACTCCACAGAACTTGCACAGCTCATTCTCCTTAACTCAAGATTTTCCTGCTGTGAGCACTAGGTGCTAGCCCTGCCTTTTGGCAAAATGGTAGGAGCAGTAGATAGAAGTAGTAAGTAGGAACATTAGGTAGGAGCCTGGTGCTAGAGCTACCATCTGCCAGTGGCCTGTTCAGGGTAAGGCACAAAAGGCTAAGAAGAGGCATGTGAGTTTAGTTATGGAGACTCTATTGCCATAACCACCCCCTTAATGAAGTCCAGTTGGGAACAGGCTTCAGAGATATAAATAGATAGATGGGTGAATTTACTTTCAACCTAAAGAAAGCATTAGTACCAGCTGGAGGTATGTTGACAGGCAGCATATTGTTACGTATACCATTTTTTTTTTTTTTCAAACTATTCGCCATTTCCCGCATTAGCGAGGTAGCGTTAAGAACAGAGGACTGGGCCTTTGGGGGAATATCCTCACCTGGCCCCCTTCTCTGTTCCTTCTTTTGGAAAAATCAAAAAAAATAGAGAGGGGAGGATTTCCAGCCCCCCTGCTCCCTCCCCTTTTAGTCGCCTTCTACGACACGCAGGGAATACGTGGGAAGTATTCTTTCCCCCCTTGTATACCGTCATATGTGTGCACCACTGTGAACACTTGGTTATTTTATAAATTAGTTATATGGCAAATTAGGAAGGAATCAAACATGTCTTGGTCTTCAAATAAGTGCCAATAAATATCAGTGTAACCACCCTCATACGTACACCATCTTTAAATGCTGTTAGTCTTGTGATCAGTCATGTGCTTTTCATAATGATTTCATGAAAAAATAGAATCATCTGTAATTGGTAGTAGTCCACATTGTTGTGCCCCCCTCCCCTTTTTTTTTAATTGTTGTTCCATCTGTCAGGGAACAAAATACCATGAACTTATAGTAGTCAGAAACTATATGAAATTTTTTTTTTTTTTTTTTTTTTTTTTTTTTTTTTTTTTTTTTTGTCGCTGTCTCCTGCGTTTGCGAGGTAGCGCAAGGAAACAGACGAAAGAAATGGCCCAACCCACTCCCATACACATGTATATACATACGTCCACACACGCAAATATACATACCTACACAGCTTTCCATGGTTTACCCCAGACGCTTCACATGCCCTGATTCAATCCACTGACAGCACGTCAACCCCGGTATACCACATCGATCCAATTCACTCTATTCCTATGAAAGTTTTTTTTTTTTTTTTTTTTTTGTCGCTGTCTCCCGCGTTTGCGAGGTAGCGCAAGGAAACAGACGAAAGAAATGGCCCAACCCACCCCCATACACATGTATATACATACGTCCACACACGCAAATATACATACCTACACAGCTTTCCATGGTTTACCCCAGACGCTTCACATGCCTTGATTCAATCCACTGACAGCACGTCAACCCCGGTATACCATATCGCTCCAATTCACTCTATTCCTTGCCCTCCTTTCACCCTCCTGCATATTCAGGTACCTTAATATATTTGTAAAGATGTCAACTCTACAAGTATTTATAGAACACCTACCTGTATTTCATTGTTTATTCCTTTTTTTTTCCTCGGGAAGCGTATGATGCCGGGTGCCATCCACTGGATATGAAACCAGGTGCATTTCCCCAGAAACATGGGAAATTAGGTAACGTTATACCACACCTTTCATCTTAAGCATTCTGAAATGGAAATAATTTTTTTTGTAAATATCTTAATCCCATATTTGTCCCCTCTATGACTCTCCCTGCTGTTGGCATATTTACTTTTGAAAGACAAAAAAAAATTGTGCTAATGAAAAGCCCACATTCTTAATGCCATATTTTTACAAATCTTTGAAAAGTACAGAAATCTGATAAATGTGGAATCAAAACATTATTGTCTAGTTTAGGATTACCACAAAAAGCTCATGAAATAGGATGAAACAATTATTAGTGGACAGAGTACAATTGATTTTGACAGGAAGTCCAATATATTATTTCTCTCCATGTCATAAGGTTAGGTACTCAAAGTGAGCAAGACTTTGAAGATGAGGGAAAGTGTATTGTAAAAACATGGAAAATATATACAAATTTAGTGCATATTAACAACACTGAAGACAGTTTTTATCAAGCAATTCAGATTTTCTTATAACCATCTAATAATGAAAAGGAATATATAATCTACTGTGCCAGATAATGGTTGACAAATTTCACATGGGTTTAAGGTTTACCTGGTACAAATGGCTTTACAGCCATAAATATCATTATATATATATATATATATATATATATATATATATATATATATATATATATGTATATATATATATTATTCTACTTTGCCGCTGTCTCCCGCATTAGCGAGGTAGCGCGAGGAAACAGACGAAAGAATGGCCCAACCCACCCACATACACATGTATATACATACATGTCCACACTCGAACATATACATACGTATACATATATACACATGTACATAATTCATACTTGCTGCCTTTATTCATTCCTGTCGCCTCCCCGCCACACATGAAGTAACAACCCCCTTCCCCCACATGCGCGCGAGGTAGCGCTTGGAAAAGACAACAAAGGCCACATTCGTTCACACTTGGTCTCTAGCTGTCATGAATAATGCACCGAAACCACAGCTCCCTTTCCACATCCAGGCCCCACAAAACTTTCCATGGTTTACCCCAGATGCTTCACATGTCCTGGTTCAATCCATTGACAGCACATCGACCCCGGTATACCACATCGTTCCAATTCACTCTATTCCTTGCTTGCCTTTCACCCTCCTGCATGTTCAGGCCCCGATCGCTCAAAATCGTTTTCACTCCATCTTTCCACCTCCAATTTGGTCTCCCACTTCTCCTCGTTCCCTCCACCTCTTACACATATATCCTCTTTGTCAGTCTTTCCTCACTCATTCTCTCCATGTGACCAAACCATTTTAAAACACCCTCTTCTGCTCTCTCAACCTCACTCTTTTTTATTACCACACATCTCTTTTACCCTTTCATTACTTACTCGATCAAACCTACCTCACACCACATATTGTCCTCAAACACCTCATTTCCAACACATCCACCATCCTCTGCACGACTCTATCTATAGCCCACGCCGCACAACCATATAACATTTTTGGAACAACTGTTCCTTCAAACATACCCATTTTTGCTTTCTGAGATAATGTTCTCGCTTTCCACACTTTTTCAACGCTCCCAGAACTTTCACCCCCTCCCCCACCCTGTGATTCACCCGCTTCATCCACTGCCAAATCCACTCCCAGATATCTAAAACACTTCACTTCCTCCAGTTTTTCTCCATTCAAACTTACCTCCCAGCTGACTTGTCCCTCAACCCTGCTGTACCTAATAACCTTGCTCTTATTCACATTTACTCTTAGCATTCTTCTGTCACACACTTTACCAAACTCGGTCACCTATCCCTGGGGATAGGGGAGAAAGAATACTTCCCACACATTCCCCGCTTGTCATGTAAGGCGACAGGAGCAGGGGGGGCTAGAAACCCTCTGCTCCTTGTATTTTAACTTTCTAAAAGGGGAAACAGAAGAAGGAGTCACGCGGGGAGTGCTCATCGTCCTCGAAGGCTCAGATTGGGGTGTCTAAATGTGTGTGGATGTAATCAAGATGAGAAAAAAGGAGAGATAGGTAGTGTGTTTGAGGAAAGGAACCTGGATATTTTGGCTCTGAGTGAAACGAAGCTCAAGGGTAAAGGGGAAGAGTGGTTTGGGAATGTTTTGGGAGTAAAGTCAGGGGTTGGTGAGAGGACATTACTCCTGAAACAGGAGTTGTGGGAGTATGTGATAGAGTGTAAGAAAGTAAACTCTATATTGATATGGCTAAAACTGAAAGTGGATGGAGAGAGATGGGTGATTATTGGTGCCCATGCACCTGGGCATGAGAAGAAAGATCATGAGAGGCAAGTGTTTTGGGAGCAGCTGAGTGAGTGTGTTAGCAGTTTTGATGCATGAGACTTGGTTATAGTGAGGGGTGATTTGAATGCAAAGGTGAGTAATGTGGCAGTTGAGGGAATAATTGGTGTACATGGGGTGTTCAGTGTTGTAAATTGAAATGGTGAAGAGCTTGTAGATTTGTGTGCTGAAAAGGGACTGGTGATTGGGAATACCTGGTTTAAAAAGAGAGATATACATAAGTAAACGTATGTAAGTAGGAGAGATGGCCAGAGAGTGTTATTGGATTACGTATTAATTGATAGGTGCGTGAAAGAGAGACTTTTGGATGTTAATGTGCTGAGAGGTGCAACAAGAGGGATGTCTGATCATTATCTTGTGGAGACGAAGGTGAAGATGTTTTGGAAGGAGGTAAATAAAGTGCATAAGACAAGAGAAGAAATGGGAACATTGGTAAAGGGGGCAAATGGGGAGGTAATAACAAGTGTTGGTGATGTAAGGAGATGGAGTGAGTATTTTGAAGGTTTGTTGAATGTGTTAGATGATAGAGTGGCAGATATAGGGTGTTTTGGTTGAGATGGTGTGCTAAGTGAGAGGGTCAGGGAGAATGGTTTGGTAAACAGAGAGGCAGTGAAAGCTTTGTGGAAGATGAAAGCCAGCAAGGCAGCGGGTTTGGATAGCATTGCAGTGGAATTTATTAAAAAAAGGTGACTGTGTTGTTGACTGGTTGGTGAGGCTATTCAGAGTATGCATGGCTCATGGTGAAGTACCTGAGGATTAGTGGAATGCATGCATAGTGCCATTGTACAAAGGCAAAGGGGATAAAGGTGTGTTCAAATTATAGAGGTATAAGTTTGTTGAGTATTCCTGGGAAATTATATGGGAGGGTATTGATTGCGAGGGTGAAAGCATGTACAGAGCATCAGATTGGGGAAGAGCAGTATGGTTTCAGAAGTGGTAGAGGATGTGTGGATCAGGTGTTTGCTTTAAAGAATGTATGAGAAATACTTAGTAAAACAAATGGACTTGTATGTAGCATTTATGGATCTGGAGAAGGCATATGATAGAGTTGATAGGGATGCTCTGTGGAAGGTATTAAGAGTATATGGTGTCGGAGGCAAGTTGCTAGAGGCAGTGAAAAGTTTAAATCGAGGATGTAAGACGTGTACGAGTAGGGAGAGAGGAAAGTGGTAGGTTCCCAGTGAATGTCGGTTTGTGGCAGGGGTGTGTCATGTCTCATTGGTTGTTTAATTTGTGTATGGATGGGGTTGTTGGGGAGATGACTGCAAGAGTTTTGGAGAGAGGGGCAAGTTTGCAGTCTGTTGTGGATGAGAGGGCTTTGCAAGTGAGTCAGCTGTTGTTCGCTGATGATACAGCACTGATAACTGATTCAGGTATACCACATCATTCAATTCACTCTATTCCTTGCATGCCTTTCACCCTCCAGCATGTTCAGGCCCCAGTCGCTCAAAATCTCTTTCACTCCACCCTTCCACCTCCAATTTGGTCTCCCACTTCTCCTCGTTCCCTCCACCTCTGACACATATATCCTTTCTGTCAATCTTTCCTCACTCATTCTCTCCATGTGACCTAACCATTTCAATTCACCCTCTTCTGCTCTCTCAACCACACTCTTTTTATTACCATACATCTCACTTGCCCTTTCACTACTTACTCGATCAAACCACCTCACGCCATGTATTGTCCTCAAACATCTCATTTCCAACACATCCACCCTCCTCCGCTCAACCCTATCTATTGCCCATGTCTCGCAACCATATAACATTGTTGGAACCACTGTTCCTTCAGACATACTCATTTTTACTCTTCAAGATAATGTTCTCTCCTTCCACTCATTCTCTATCGCTCCGGGAACCTTCACCCCTTCCCTCACCATTTGACTCACTTCCGCTTCCATGGTTCCATCCACTGGTAAGTCCACTCCCAGATATCTAAAACACTTCCTCCAATTTTTCTCCATTTAAATTTACATCCCACTTAACTTGTCCCTCAACCCTACTGAACCTCATAACCTTGCTCTTATTCACATTTACTCTACTTTCTCCTTTCACACACTTTTCAAAACTCAGTCATATATACATACATATGTATGTGTGTGTGTGTGTGTGTAAATATATATGCGTAACTGTATTTCCCACGTTAATGAAATATCTTCCTGCTAGCTACATCCACCCTACAGGAGCACAGTTTAAGAAGCATAGAGTGAGTGCAAAGCATTAGAGTAGTAGGTGTTCAGGCTGAACAGTTGGATAAATTAACTAGCATAAGAGGAATAATCAATTTATAAGTGTATCTCAAACTGCTTGGTATCCCTGTCCCTTCATATCAGAGGCTCATAAGGTCATATTTACACATGAATTTCAAGTGTACATAAACATGATATCCTCTCTGTTTGATGCAAAACATTGTACATTCCATTTCCTGTACGTCTGTCACGCTATGGAGATAATACAGATATTTTGGTGGAAAAGGCGATGAAAGTGGCATTAAAATTTGGCAGACTACTACTGTATTTTCATTTGTCAAATGTATATTTCAGTATAGATATTCCTTTCAGACTGAACAATATAATTTTGTAAATATTTTTTACTTAAATGAAAATGGATCATTAGTGGAAAACAGAATTGATTATTTTCAGCTGAAGGTGTGCTGAATCAAATAAGTTAATTGATTAATTTCTCTGAATAATTCTTATCCTGGACCTGAACAGTAAGAACTGTTTTAAAGGAAAGTGATTTCTACAGTATATGTAGCTAAGGCTTTTATGATTGATGGATAATTTGGTATTATTCTTATTCCATGGGAATATTTTACTGAAAATGATTTCAAAATTTTCATAAAACAAAGCAGTATGCATTTACAGTACACAATAGAAATAGATGAATGATTTCTTTTTGTGCTTATTTTAGGAACAGGGAAATATACTAAAAATGTTTTCAAGAATTTAACAGTTTATCAGGTGGCACTGTGAATTGTGTGTATAATCCATAAATTAGCTTTGTAGGCAATATATAGTGAGGAAAACCTCTGATTAATTCTTCCTCGTTTTCAACAGAATTCCAACCTTGTCTTGCAAGCAGATGTACGGCTCATCGAACGTCGCAGCAAAGATGAGGCAACAGGAGAGGTTATGTCCCTTGCTGGGAAGCTGGAAGGTACACGCATGGGTGATCGCTACCAACGCACCAAACCACAACAACCCAAGGAGGAACAGAGAAAGTCAAAGAAACAGAAGCGGGAAGATGCTCCATCTATTGCAGTAAAGAACATGAGCATTCTGGAGCTCGATGATATGGCAGACATATTTTACCGTCCCAAGAGCACTGATACAAAGCAGACTTATGAGGTTATTTTGTCATTTATCCAAGAAGCATTAGGAGATCAGCCTCGGGATGTACTATGTGGTGCTGCTGATGAAGTTCTTGCTGTGCTGAAAAATGAAAAACTTAAAGATCGGGAGCGAAAGAAAGAAACAGAAGAACTTTTGGGTTCACTTGCTGAAGAAAGGTTTGCTGTCCTTGTCAACCTGGGAAAAAAGATTACAGATTTTGGTCATGAGACAAAAGCAGTAGCCAGTGAGGCAGTTCTAGATGAAACTCATGGTGTTAACGTGCAGTTTGAAGATTCTGAGGAGGAAGAGGAGGATGAAGTAGCTGGTGAGGTTGGTGATGAGGAGGAGGAAGAAGGTGAAAATGAAGATGGTGTGGTAGGTTCAAATGCCATTCATGCTGAAAATCTTACTGGTGGAGATCAGGTTGGAACGAAGAAAGAAAGGGTGCTTAGTCCACACGACATTGGAGCTCATTGGCTTCAAAGAGAACTTAACAGATTTTATAACGATCCCATCCAGGCACAGTCTAAAGCAAGTGATGTACTTGAGATTCTGAAATCTGCTAAGGATGACAGAGAATGTGAAAACAAACTTGTGCTTAATCTTGGGTATGATAAGTTTGAATTCATTAAAGTACTTAACAAGAACCGTCAGATGGTCTTGTATTGTACACTCTTGGCATCAGCCCAGTCAGACTCTGAAAGAGAAGATATTCGACGGGTAATGTTAGCTGAACCAAATTTGAAGCGTATACTGGCCCTTTTAGAGAATGAAGAAGAAGCTATGGATGTCAATAAAGATGGGGAGGAAATAGGTGGGTCACGTCCAAGAAGGATCAACACAGAAGCTATGGAGGTTGATGATAAATCAGGTCAGGTGCCAGGACACAGGGAATTCATAGATTTAGAGAGCCTTGTATTTACGACTGGTTCTCACTACAATTCAAACAAGAAGTGTCATCTTCCTGAGGGTTCAACAAGGCAGATGAAGAAAGGGTATGATGAAATCCATGTACCTGCCCTTAAGCCAAAACCTTTTGCCCCAGATGAGAGTCTGGTTCCAATTGCCAACCTGCCTGCTTATGCCCATCCGGCATTTGATGGCTTCAAAAATCTTAACCGCATTCAAAGTAAATTGAACAAAGCTGCCATGGACAGTGATGAAAATTTGCTTCTCTGTGCTCCAACAGGTGCTGGTAAGACAAATGTAGCATTATTAACCATTCTTAGAGAAATTGGCAAAAACACAAACTCAGACGGCACCATTAACGGTGAGGCCTTTAAGATAATTTATGTTGCTCCAATGCGCTCTCTTGTAACAGAAATGACACAAAATTTCTCTAAAAGACTGGAGCCTTATCGACTCAAAGTTGGTGAGCTGACTGGAGACCATCAGTTAACCCGAGAACAGATTATGGAGACACAGGTAATTGTATGTACTCCTGAGAAATGGGATGTCATTACCAGACGGGGTGGAGAGAGATCATACACACAACTTGTAAGACTCATTATATTTGATGAGATCCATCTTCTCCATGATGAACGTGGACCAGTTCTAGAAGCCCTTGTAGCTCGAACTCTGCGTAATGCTGAAACTACTGGGGATGCTGTTAGGTTGGTAGGATTATCTGCTACATTGCCAAACTATGAAGATGTTGCTGCATTTCTAAGAGTCAACCTCAAAACGGGACTCTTCTTCTTTGATAACAGTTTCAGGCCTGTACCTTTAGCCCAGCAGTATATTGGGATTACAGAAAAGAAAGCTATTAAAAGATATCAGGTTATGAATGACATTTTGTATGAGAAAGTAATGGAGCATGCAGGTAAAAATCAAATCTTGATATTTGTTCATTCTCGCAAAGAGACTGCTAAGACAGCAAAAGCCATCCTTGATATGTGTTTAGAAAAAGATACCCTTGGTAACTTTCTGCGAGAAGGGTCTGCCTCAACAGAAGTGTTACGAACTGAGGCAGATCAGGTAAAAAACAATGACCTCAAGGGACTTCTTCCTTATGGTTTTGCTATCCATCATGCAGGAATGAATAGATTGATAGAAATTTAGTTGAGGATTTGTTTGCTGATCGTCATATTCAAGTTTTAGTGTCAACAGCCACACTTGCCTGGGGTGTTAATCTTCCTGCCCACACTGTTGTAATTAAAGGAACTCAAGTATATGATGCAAGCAAAGGTCGCTGGGTAGAACTTGGAGCTCTAGATGTCCTTCAGATGTTGGGACGTGCTGGCAGACCACAGTATGATACAAAGGGAGAAGGTATTCTGATAACAAACCACTCTGAACTTCAGTACTACCTTTCCCTTATGAATCAGCAGTTGCCTATTGAGTCACAACTAATTTCAAAGCTACCTGATCTTCTGAATGCTGAGATTGTCCTTGGATCTGTCCAAAGTGTGCGTGAAGCTGTGAACTGGTTAGGTTATACATACCTGTATGTGCGCATGATAAGAGCTGGTCAGCTGTATGCTGTTCAGTCTGATACTGCAGATAAATACTTAACACAGCATAGAGCAAATCTCATACATTCTGCTGCCTTAAAGCTAGAGAAGAGTAACCTGATCAAATATGATAAAAAGTCTGGAAATTTCCAGGTTACAGAATTAGGTCGTATTGCCAGTTATTTCTACGTAACCTGTGAAACTATGAACATCTACAATCAACAGCTAAAACCAACTCTAAGTGAGATTGAACTTTTTCGAGTGTTCTCACAGAGTTCAGAGTTTAAGAATATCATGGTAAGGGAAGAAGAAAAATTAGAATTAAAGAAGCTCATGGAACGTGTTCCTATTCCAATTAAAGAAAGTGTGGAAGAACCTAGTGCAAAGGTAAATATTCTTTTGCAGGCATTCATCTCACAGCTGAAGTTAGATGGCTTTGCTCTCATGTCAGATATGGTGTATGTTACCCAAAGTGCTGGGCGACTGATGAGAGCAATGTCTGAAATTGTTCTTCACCGAGGTTGGGCACAGCTGGCTGACAAAACACTGAACTTGTGCAAAATGGTTGACAAAAGAATGTGGCAGTCTATGTCTCCCCTAAGACAATTTCGGAAAATCCCCGAAGAAGCTGTTCGTAAGCTTGAGAAGAAAAGTGTTCCATGGGAACGTCTTTATGACTTGGGTCCCAATGAAATTGGTGAGCTGATTCGTATGCCCAAGGGTGGAAAGATGATACACAAGTATATCCACCAACTCCCCAAACTTGACCTGGAAACTCACATTCAACCTATTACACGCCAAATGCTTAAAGTAGAACTTACCATCACTCCAGATTTTAAGTGGGATGAGAAAGTTCATGGTCGTTCTGAAGCCTTTTGGATCATGGTTGAAGATGTTGATGCTGAAAACATTCTTCATCATGAATACTTTTTACTGAAGCAGAAATTTGCAGAGGATGAGCATGTAATCAAGTTTTTCGTTCCAGTATTTGAACCTTTGCATCCACATTATTTCATCCGCATCACATCAGATAAGTGGCTTGCAGCAGAGACTCAGTTACCAGTTTCATTCCGTCATCTGATACTCCCAGAAAAATATCCACCCCCTACTGAGCTTCTTGATTTGCAGCCTTTGCCTATTACAGCTTTGAGAAATCCACAATATGAATCACTATACAAGACACTTAACAAGTACCAGCAATTTAATCCTATCCAGACTCAGGTTTTTAATGCCACTTATAATTCAGATGACAGTGTATTCATTGCTGCACCAACTGGTTCAGGTAAAACACTCTGTGCAGAATTTGCTATTTTGCGTACTTTCAGTCAGGATGAATCAGCAAGGTGTGTGTATGTTGCATCTAAAGATGAAATTGTAGAAAGTATGTATGAACACTGGCTAGGGAAATTTAGCAAGCTGGAAAAGAGAGTAGTGCTTTTAACTGGTGAGACTGGAGCAGACTTAAAACTCTTGAATAAAGCAAATATTGTCATTAGTACAGCAGAGAAATGGGATGTCTTATCACGTCGTTGGAAGCAGAGGAAAAATGTGCAGAATATTAATTTGTTCATAGTAGATGAGCTGCAGCTAATGGGTGGATCGGATGGACCTACACTAGAGGTAGTATGTTCTCGCATCCGTTACATTGCATCCAAGATCAGCAGGCACATTCGTATTGTTGCTCTGAGCTCTTCATTGGCAAATGCTCGTGATGTTGCTCAGTGGCTTGGTTGCTCCTCTAACTATACATTCAATTTCCATCCAAATGTTCGACCCTTGCCATTAGAGCTACACATTCAGGGTTTCAATAATCCCCATAATGCTTCAAGGATTTATGCTATGGCAAAACCTGCATACCTTGCAGTTCTAAAGCATAGTCCACATAAGCCAGCTATGGTGTTTGTACCATCTCGTAAACAAAGTATGATTACAGCCAGTGATCTCCTCACTTTTGCTGCTGCTGATAAAGAACCACAAAGGTTCCTACTGGTTAATCCCGAGGAAATGGCAGAGTTCCTTCCTCAAATCAGTGATGAGATGTTGAGAGAACTGGTAAGCCAAGGTGTTGGTTACCTGCACGAAGGTTTAAGTGTTCGTGACCGACGTCTGGTTGAAAGATTATTTGAGGCAGAAGCAATTCAGGTGATAGTTGTGAGTCGTGCATTGTGTTGGGCTGTGACAGCACCAGCACATTTGGTGGTAATCACTGATACTCAAAGCTACAATGGTCGTCTTCACAACTATGAAGACTACCCAATTACAGACACTTTACAAATGGTAGGTCGTGCAAATCGACCAAATGAAGATGATGAAGCAAAGTGTGTTCTTATGTGCCATTCTTCCAAGAAGGACTATTTCAAAAAGTTTCTCTATGAACCATTACCCATTGAGAGCCATCTTGACCATGCTCTACATGACCACTTCAATGCTGAAATAGTTACTCGTACTATTGAAAACAAACAGGAAGCTGTTGACTACATAACATGGACTTTCCTTTACCGTCGTATGACTCAAAATCCCAACTACTATGGCCTTCAGGGAGTTTCACATCGTCATTTATCTGATCACTTGTCTGATTTGGTGGAAAACACGTTACATGATCTTGAGGAGTCTCGCTGCATTACTATTGAAGATGACATGGACACAGCTCCTCTTAATTTAGGTATCATTGCTTCATATTATTACATCAACTATACTACTATAGAGTTGTTTAATAAGTCACTTAATAGCAAGACAAAGATTCGTGGATTACTCGAGATCATTTCTAGTGCTGCTGAGTATGAAAATGTTCCTATTCGTCATGGTGAAGAAGAAACACTGAAGCGTCTTGTACAAAAGGTACCAAACAAACCTGAGGGAAAAGTAACAGATCCACACACAAAGACTAATCTTCTTTTACAAGCCCATCTTTCACGACTTACTCTTAGTGCCGAATTGCAACAAGATACTGAACTTGTCCTTGGTCGTGCTTTGCGACTCATTCAGGCTTGTGTAGATGTATTATCCTCTAATGGATGGCTTGCTCCTGCCTTATCTGCTATGACCCTGGCACAAATGGTAACTCAAGCCATGTGGTCAAAGGATTCTTATTTGAAGCAGCTGCCTCATTTTACAAGTGAGATGATAGAGCGTTGTGAAGCCAAGGATGTTACATCTGTGTTTGACATTTTAGAACTTGAGGACGATGATCGCAACCGTCTCCTTCAACTTTCTGATGCTGAGATGACAGATGTAGCGCGATTCTGTAACCGCTATCCAAGTATTAATTTAGATTATGAAGTAGTAGATGCAGAGGCCATCACCAGTGGCTCAATGGTGAATGTAGAAGTGGTACTTGAGCGTGAAGATGAGCCTGGTCCTGTCATTGCTCCTCTTTTCCCACACAAGCGAGAAGAAGGATGGTGGGTCATTATTGGGGATCCAAAACCAAATTCCCTCATTTCTATCAAACGTCTTACCCTTCAGCAGAAAGCAAAGGTTAAGTTAGACTTTGTGGCACCCAGTGAAGGTTCTTATGAATACAGGCTTTATTTCATGAGTGATGCTTACATGGGTTGTGACCAGGAATATAAGGTGCCTCTTAGAGTAAGAGAAGCAGAATCTGAGTCAGAGTCAGAGAGTGATTAAAGATGTAACTGGGATTTTACTTAATCAGTTAAGGTCCATTTTATATTTTTGTAAATAATAAAGTACAAGAGGATCATGGCTATGCTATGTTTCTTGACATAAGATGGTATAAATGTGGTAGGTAGATTTTGTGAATTTTGATATGCTAAATACAAATATTTCAAGTTTTTGTCTAGTAAACTGTGAATATACATTAAACAAACATTAAAAAAGAAATGCTCAGCACAAGTTTCAGATGTCACCCTTTAACACTTTTTAATGGCAGTATGTATTACTGTATGTGATTTAATTGAATTGTTTTTGAAAAGTCAAGAGATGGGTATGGTTTAAATTCCAATTCTTTAATTTTCAAACGATTTAATAACCATTTAGCAAATGTAGTTGCTGTAAGAAACTGTGCATAATTCTTTAAGGGAATTTTGTGTAATGCTGGCTGAGGACTGTTAAGTACTAGGTCATATTGTCACATGATTCATTACATTTGCAAATTATGTTGTTTACTTTGAAAGTTTTTAAAACAAAACAATGAAATGTAATCATGTTATAATAAATGTCCAAAGTAAAATTTGGTAGTTTGTTTTGTATGATCTTCCATTTCTGAGAAGAAAAATGTGGTTACAAATCATAGCTAAAGGTTTCCAGGGGACAGAGGAGAAAAGACTGCTCACATATTCCCTGCCTGTTATAGAAAGTGACCAAAGGGGGCGAGAGTGGAGGACTGGGAACACTCCACTCACTGTAACTTTGAATTCTTTAAGTTCTAACAGATGGAGCCAAGTTAGGAGTGATCATTCTCCCTGAAAGCTCAGGCTGGGATATCTGAAATATGTATGGATATAATCAAGTAATCAAGATGAGATGAACGGAGAGACTGGTATCTTGTGGATGTCTCTCCCAATATGAATCTAGCCCATGTAAACACCTTTTTTCAGCAATGTTCATGGATGAGAAATGATGGAAAAGAAAAACAAAAGGGTCTGATTACATAAATGACTGAAAGGGTGAGAAAGATTTATTGGATGCTACAGAAGTGTGAGGAATCATTAGAGATTCTGACCATTTTGCAGCTCTTGAGGAGGAGAGGATTAGAGAGTAATGGAGGTATGGTGAGAGGAAGAATGGAGAAGCAAAAGTGTTGGCAAAGGAAAAGATGAATCATAAAGACTGCAAAAAGGGTGATAGAAAGTTTAGATGAAAGCGAAGTAAATGTAGGGATGCAGTCATGTGTGAATGAAGTATCTAAAATGTTTAGTAACTTAAAGGATGTAAAATTAGTAGCTGGATACAAGGTTGTGAAATATAAGAACAAAAGTGGAAATGCATTGTTGATGGATGAGATTAGAAATGCAGTGGAAGAGAAAAGGCATATGGTATACTTCTCGAAAGGAATGTACCAGTGGAAGTTAAGCAAAGGAGGGAAGAATATAATATGTGTAAGCAGAACGTTAAGAGGATGACAGAGGAAAGCGAAAGAGTAGATTTTGGAAGAAAGTCGCATGAAAAGTTTCAGGAGAATAAGAAATTGTACTAGAAGAGGGTGAATACTGAAAGTAGTGGATATTAGATTGGAAATGGAAACATGAGAAATGAAGGGGAGTTGCTGAAACCAAAAGAGGAAGTGAAAGGAAGATGGAAAGAGTATTCTGAAGAACTGATGTGGGTGGGTGAGACTGCAGTTGTTACATACATGAGTATGGAGGATCAGGGGCCCGGAGCAAGAAGGGAAGTAAAAAAAAAAAAAAAAGTGTGATTATGAAGCTGAAGGTAATAAAGGCACATAGAGTGGATGGGATTATGGCTGAAATGTTGAAGTATGGAGGAGAAAGTGTAATAGAATGGATGCATCTGATATGTTATTTAGCATAGAAGCACAAGGTTGTGCCTCAAGATCAGGGTAAAACTATTAATGTTCCTTTATTCAAAGGAAAAGTGCTAAAGGTGTGTAGCAATTATATGGGAATAAGTATCTTAAGTATACCAGGATAACTATATGCAAGGGTGTTGGTTGACAGAGCGATGAAAATTATTGAAGGCAGAATAAATGGGGGTGCAAGGGGGCTTTGGAAAGGTAGATATGTACATCATACTTTTGCATTGAGAATGACAGTGGAAAAGTATCTACCAAAACATAAAAAGCTGTATGCAGCTTTTATGGATCTGGAGAAAGCATATGATAAGAGATGAGTGGAATGCTTTGTGGGATGTGTTAAGGATATATGGAGTAAGAGGACAACTGCTGAATGGTGTCAAAACCTTCTACAGAGATGCAAATGCAAAAGTGAGTGGACAGTTGAACAGAAGTGTTGGTATACATGTGGGTGTGAGGCAGAGCTGTGTGATGTCACCTTGGCTTTAACATCTATATGGGTGGGATAGGGTAGAAAGAATTCTACCTCTGTAGTTCCTACGTGTCATAAATGGCAACTAAAGGGGGCGAGAGTGGCAGACTGGAAACCACCTTTCCCTCTTGTCTTCCAGTTTCTAAAAGATGAAACAGAAGGTGGAGCCAAACAGGGAGTGCTCCGCCTTCTTGAAGGCTCAGGCTAGGGTGTCTAAATGTATATTCATGTAATAAAGATGAGAAGGGAGGAGAGAGTGTGTCTGAGGAAAGAAACCTGGATGTTCTGGCTCGTAGTGAAAGAAAGCTCAAAGGTAAAGGAGGAAAAATGGTTTGGAAATGTCTCTGGAGTAAAGTTAGGGGTTGGTAAGGGAAGAGTTAAGAAAGGAGTAGCATGGTCCTGAAGCAAGAGTTGTGAGAGTGTGCAAGAATGGAAGGAAGTAACTTCTAAACTGATGTGGGTAAAAATGAGAGTGGGTGGTGAGAGATGGGTGATATTTAATGCTTATGCACCTGGCCATGAGATGAAAGATGTTTTAGGAGCAGCTAAGTAAGAGTGTCAGTTTGGATGGGAGATTTGAATGTGAAGGTGAATAATGTGGCAGTTGAGGGTATAATTAGGGGCATAGTGTATTCAGTATTATGAATGGAAATAGTGAACTGCTTGTAGAGCTGTGTGATGAAAAAGGACTGATGATTGGGAATACCTAGTTTTAAAAAAGGACATACCCAAGTAAACATATAAGAGTATGAGAGATAGTGGGCATTATAGGATTACATATTAATTGATAGGCATATAAAAGAGACTTTTGGATGTAAATGTGCTGAGAGAGGGGCAGTTGGTGGGGTGTCCAATCACTATCTTGTGGAGGTGAGGATGAAGATCTGCAGAGGTTTTCAGGAAAGGGAAAACACTGCCAGTGAGAACAGAGTGGTGATAGTAAGTGAGCTTGGAAGAGAGACTTGTGTGAAGAACTACCTGGAGAGATTAAGTACAGAATGGCAAAAGTTGAGAGCAAATGAAGCAGAAGATGTGAGTGAGGAATGGGAGGTATTGAGGGAAGCTGTGCTGGCATGTGAGAGAGACACATTTGGCATATGAAAGGTGGGAAGCTGGGGGAAGATTAAAAAGGGCATGAGTGGTAGGATGAAGTAAAGTTGCTAGTGAGGAAAGAGAGGCATTTTGGTGGTACTTACAGTGAAGGAATGAAAATGATTGATGGATGAATAAAAGAATGCAGGAGGAGGTCAAGAGGAAGGTGCAGGGATTGAAAAAGAAGGCAAATGAGAGTTATGGTGAGTATCAGTAAACTTTAGGGAGAATAAAATATTTTAGAAGATGTGAATAATGCTCAAAAAACAAAAGAACAAATATGAACATTCTTGAAGGGGCAGAGGTGAAAGGGGAAGTGGTAACAGGTAGTGAAGAAGTGAGGACGAGATGGAGTGAGTATATTGAATGACTGGTGAATGCGTCTGATGATATGGTGGCAGATGTAGGTTGTTTAGACCAAGGTAGTATGTGAACTGACTCTAAAGTCTTGGAAAGTATGGCAGATGTAGGTTATTTAGACCGGGGCAGTATGTGAACTGAGAAAGTCTTGGAGAGTATGGCAAATGTAGGTTGTTTAGACCCAGGTGGTATGTGAAGTGAGAAAGCAGGTGGTATGTGAAGTGAGAAAGTCTTGGAGAGTAGTTTGCTGGAGAGAAAGGTGATGAAAGCCTTGTGTGAGATAAAATGAAGCAAGGTGGCCGGAGTAGATGGCATTGCAGTTAAATTTCTTAAGAAAGGTAGTGACCATGTCAAATGGTTGGTAAGGATTTTCATTGTAAGTATGGAGCATGGAGAGCTGCCTCAGGACTGATGGAATACATGTATAGTACAATTTACAGAGATACAAGTTTGAGTATACCTGACACGGGAGAGTAGAGTCTGTGTAGTTGAAATCATGCACAAAGCATCAGACTGGGGAGCAGTAGTGTGGTTTTAGAAGTGGTGGAGGATATGCAGATCAGGTGTTTGCTTTACAGAATGTGTAAGAAATATGTAGAGAAACAGCTGGATATGTAAGTGACATTTGTGGATCTAAATAAACCATTTAACTGGGATGACAGAGTGGGAAGTTTTTATCAAGGGTGTAAGGCATGAAAATGAGTAAGAAGACAGGAGAAAATGCTAACTAGTGAAAGTTGATCTAGAGCAGGGGTGTGTAATATCACCATGGTTGTTTTATTTGTGTGGTAGGTAAATGAAAGAGTCATGGAGAGAGGGGGAAGTATGAAGTCTGTGGATAATTAAAAGGCCTGAGAAGTGAGTCAGTTGTTGTTGTTTGCTGATAAAGCACTGGTGGTGGATTTGAATGAGAAACTGTAGGAGTTAGTGACTGAGTCTGGAAGTGTGTGTGAAAGGAGGAATTAAAGAAAATGTGAACAAATAAAGTTAGCTTTAGCATTAGCAGGGTTGTGGGATAGGTTACTTGGTATATGAAATTGATGAGAAAAATTGAAGTGAAGTGTCTTAGGTACCTCAGGGTGGATCTGTGGAAGTGAGTCATAGGATGGGTGTTGGGGAGAAGGTTCTGGGAACACTAAAGAATGTGTGGAAAGAGAGATTGTTATCTAGGAGAGCATAAAAAGGGTATGTTTGAAGGTGTATTTGTCCTAACAATATTATATGGATGCAAGGCATGGAATTTAGATAAAACTGTACAGAGAAGGGGGAATGTGTTGGAAATGAAATATTTCTGGACAATTTGTGGTGTGATCTGGTTTGACTAAGTTAGTAATAATAAGGCAAGAGAGGTGCAGTAAAAAAAAGAAAAGAAAAGAGTGTGGTTGAGAGAGCTGAAGAGGGTGTCCTAAGAGAGGAATGGTTGACAAAAGAGGATACATGTGTCAGAAGTGGAGGGAACAAGATAAGGGAGATGAAAGGATGGAGAGAAAAAGATTTTGAGTTATCAGGGCTTGAATATGCAGGAGGGTGAAAAATAAGAGTGAATTGGAATGATGTGGTATACTAAGGTCGATGTGCTGTCAATGGAATGCATAGCATCTGGGGTAAACCATGAAAAGGCCTGTGGGTCTGTGATTGGTTCTCAGTGAATGTTGGTTTGCAGCAGGGGTGCATGATGTCTCCATGGTACTTAAAATTGTTTATGGATGGGGTTGTTAGGGAGGTGAATGCAAGTTTTGGAGAGAGGGGCAAGTTTGCAGTCTGTTGTGGATGAGAGTGCTTGGGAAGTGAGTCAGTTGTTGTTCGCTGATGATACAGCGCTGGTGGATGATTTGAGCGAGAAACTGCAGAAGCTGGTGACTGAGTTTGGTAAAGTGTGTGAAAGAAAAAAGCTGAGAGTAAATGTGAATAAGAGCAAGGTTATTAGGTACAGTAGGGTTAAGGGACAAGTCAATTGGGAGGTAAGTTTGAATGGAGAAAAACTGGAGGAAGTGAAGTGTTTTAGATATCTGGGAGTGGATCTGGCAGTGGATGGAACCATGGAAGCGGAAGTGAGTCACAGGGTGGGGGAGGAGGCAAAAGTTCTGGGAGCGTTGAAAAATATGTGGAAGGTGAGAACATTATCTCGGAAAGCAAAAATGGGTATGTTTGAAGGAATAGTGGTTCCAACAATGTTATATGGTTGCGAGGCGTGGGCTATAGATAGAGTTGTGCGGAGGAAGGTGGATGTGTTGGAAATGAGATGTTTGAGGACAATATATGGTGTGAGGTGGTTTGATCGAGTAAGTAATGAAAGGGTAAGAGAGATGTGCGGTAATAAAAAAGTGTGGTTGAGAGAGCAGAAGAGGGTGTTTTGAAATGATTTGGTCACATGTACAGAATGATTGAGGAAAGACTGACAAAGAGGATATATGTGTCAAAGGTGGAGGGAACAAGGAGAAGTGGGAGACCAAATTGGAGGTGGAAAGATGGAGTGAAAGAAAATTTGAGAGATTGGGGCCTGAACATGCAAGAGGGTGAAAGGCATGCAAGGAATAGAGTGAATTGGAACGATGTGGTATACTGGGGTCGGCGTACTGTTAATGGATTGAACCAGGGCATGTGAAGCGTCTGGGGTAAACCATGGAAAGTTTTCTGGGGCTGGATGTGGAAAGGGAGCTGTGGTTTTGGTGCATTATACATGACAGCTAGAGACTGAGTGTGGCCTTTGTTGTCTTCTTCTAGTGCTACCTTGTGCGCATGCAGGGGGAGGGGGTTGTCATTTCATGTGTGGCGGGGTGGCAACAGGAATGAATAAAGGTGGCAAGTATGAATTACGTATATGTATGTGTATGTATTTATATGTATACATTGAAATGTATAGGTATGTATATGTGCGTGTGTAGACGTGTATGGGGGTGGGTTGGGCCATTCTTTTGTCTGTTTCCTTGCGTTATCTTGCTAACGCAGGAGACAGTGACAAAGTATAATATGTATATGTTTGTATACATTGAAATGTATAGGTATGTATATGTGCATGAGTGAGCATGTATGTATATACATGTGTATGTGATTGCGTTGGGCCATTCTTCCATCTATTTCCTTGCACTACCTCGCTAATGCGGGAGGCAGCAACAAAGTATATAATATAATAATAATAATAATAATAATAATAGAGTGAATAGATTGAATTGTAGTGATGTGGTGTACCGGGGTCGACGTGATGTCAATGGATTGAGCCAGGGCGTGTGGAGCGTCTGGGGTAAACCATGGAAGGTTCTGTGGGGCCTGGATGTGGAAAGGGAGCTGTGGTTTCAGTGCATTATTACATGACAGCTAGAGACTGAGTGTGAACGAAAGGGGCCTTTGTTGTCTTTTCCCAGCGCTACCTCGCACACATGATGGAGGAGGGGGTTGTTATTTCAGGTGTGGCGAGGTGGCAATGGGAATGACTAAAGGCAGACAGTATGAATTATGTTAATGTGTATATATGTATATGTCTGTGTGTGTATATATATGTATCCGTTAAGATGTATAGGTATGTATATTTAAGTGTGTGTATGTGTATGTACATACATGTGTATGTGAGTGGGTTGGGCCATTCTTTCATCTGTTTCCTTGTGCTACCTCGCTAACGCGGGAGATAGCGACAAAGCAAAATAAATGAAAATAAATAATAATAATATCAACCAAAAATATTGTATGTTACTTCAATGGCCTAACACATTATACAAATAATGAGTAAATGTTAAACGTAACTATGTTGAAGATTTATTACTGAGATTAACTGATCTAAAAACACTTGCATCTGAAAATATTAGGTAAGGAAAAAATTGATTCAAGTTGAAATTTTAAGCAAATCAAACTTTTCAAGCATAACTGATAAAAATGCAAGTTCGTGAAATATGATAAACGCAACTATTTGAATTTTCCGTATTTTATGTGCAAATTTCTCATACTGCTCTTCTTAGAGGCAATGTTAATATGAAATTTCTTTAAGTTGGGGCATTCTTACGAATTTGTGATACGGTCATATGAGCTCTATATCATCTAATTTCTAAGTGTTCCCGATTCCTGCCAGTAAGAAGTCCCACTGTGCATGAAAAACCACTTTGAAGCGGCTTAGGCTACCATGGTAGTAGCCTCATGGAAAAACTTTACACTCCAAAGGAGTCTCCATTTCCGTGCTACGGGGACTAACGCAGCCTTGGTCAGCAGCAGCATTTACAAAGGTCCTGAGTAACATCAGGACTGTTTCATACATATTGGTCCTGTAGCTATATATAATATGTCACGATACAGATGAAATAAGTTGTCATTACTATAGCCCGCGGCCATTTTATATAAACAAACCCCCTAATTTTCTAAAACTACCGATTTGAGTGATAAAGAAAACTTCCTACTTATTCTCTGCATATCGTAGAATGCGACTGAAAGGGGAGGGAGCAGGGGGCTGGAAATCCTCCCCTCCCATTTTGAGTTTTCAAAAAAAAAAAAAAAAAGAACAGAGAAGGAGCCCAAAGGAGGATATTCCCTCTACGGCTCAGTTCTCTATTCTTAACGTTGCCTCGCCAACGCGGGAAATGCGATATATATATATATATATATATATATATATATATATATATATATATATATATATATATATATAAACACCGTGTGCGATGCAGTTACTTTTAGCATCTCATTTTAAAAGTAAATCAGGACGAAAATCGTCTGTTTTAGAAAGAATCGGGGTTTGTTTATGTTGAAGGGCTGTGTTTAACAGTAATAACTTAATTCAACTATATAGTGGATACAAACGGAGGGCAACTGGTGCACTGGTTACTGCCAGCAGCACTCTGTTACAAGTCAAAAAAAGTTTAATGTAACCAAAGTTCTCTGTCTTCATAACCTATCCCTTACGATTAGAGGAGGCAAGTTCAAACACTCTGGGTACCTCGTGTAATTTCATAGTCTGTGTGTACCTGATCAGACCCATGTAATTGGTGATGGAGCTGATGATGGTAGTTACATCAAATTAACTGAAAGAAAATCATTTCTATTCAGCTTCGCAAATAGGAAGTGTGGGTATCTTATCTCGTCTATGGTCTCATGTTTAGGTTGTGTTCAAGTGGTACTAATGGATCCCTTACACTGCTTAGAGCTGATGAAGTGTGTTGATGGAATTTTAGATATAAATTTATCGTAAAGTAGGCAGGGCTTTGAGTTAGACGGGAATTATGTTGTAGGGACACAGTTTCAACGGTTGAGAGTGTAAGGAATGCACTGGTAACACTTTTATCAAGTTTTAGCAACTAGGAAACGAACAGGAGGGTTATCTATGGTGGTCCATCGTAATTTTGGAATGCTCTTATGCTATAAGCAAGGACATTGAAAAAGTGACTCTTCTGCAGACATTCAAGAAAAAAATCACCTGATTTTTTTTTGGATTCTTTAGAGCTTTATTTGGTCTGTAAGTTAATGTAGAAACCAGAAGCTGTAGTGAGAAAACTTTGCTTGTAGAGTCTAGAGATACCTCATTTCTTCTGTTGTTGATGCATTCCACAGAGTTATTTTGTTTACATCTGATTGAATCTTAGTGATGCAAATATGCAGAGAGGTAGATGTTCATAAAACATTGGGATTGATTTAATTGTTATGAGATTTCTCTAACACACGGTTTGATTCCAATACATCTAAGAGACATCTGAACTCATTATTTACCTTCTAAGTCAAATGATCTATGGTACAGAAAATGGAGCACATGTTTTGATAGCAATGAAATTTCACCAATAATAGAACCCACAAGGTATCTGTAGTGTTCAAAGAAGCAGGTTACCTTTTTTTATAATAACTGTTAATTTACATTACTTGTGTACTATTTAACCCTACATTTCCTCTTCCTCACAGCTCTGCCACTAACAACATATTCGATACTGAACAATTGGTATCAAGAGTGAAAAAGGAAAATCTCTCACTCTTAAATCACTTTACAGTGGCAACAACGATTCCATAAGAGTAGGAAACATCTTAATCCTAAAAAATGCACATCTGTTGATTGAAAATTTACCAGACAAATAAGTTGACAACACAAGACTGTATAAAGAGGGTAATCTGGAACAATGCCCACTGTCACTCAAATTTCAACCTCACCCTCAACTCACCAAGTTGCGAGTATGGTACTTTTGAATATATTCTGGACTCGGTATTTGTATCTGATTATGAGTGGGTGTGTCAGTTACGAGTATTGGACTTGGTGACCACATATTAATTTTCTGCACTCACATAGTTTCCAGATATAAGATCAAACACAGCAGCTGGGAGAGTATGCTTAGCACTTAGTGAGAAGGACTGATTTGATATCGACTATAACAACACTGACAAAGCATAGACAAATTTCATGACAGAATATTTATCCATTCTTAATTATTTAACACCTTTCAAGGAGGTATACCTTAAAGGTGGAAGGATGGAGTGAAAAGATTTTGAGTGACTGGAGCCTGAACAAGCAGAAGGGTGAGAGGTGTGCAAGGAATAGAGAGAATTGGAATGATACGGTATACCAGGGTTGATCTACTGTCTATGGACTGAACCAGGGCATGTGAAACGTCTGGGGTAAGCCATGGAAAGGTCTGTGGGGCTTGAAGATACATAAGGAGTTGCAGTTTTGGTGCATTATACAACAGCTAGAGACTGTGTGTAAATGAATGTGGCCTTTTTTGTCTGTTTTCTTGGCACTACCTTGCTGACACATGTGGTGGTGATGCTGTTTCCTGTGGGTCGAGGTGGTGCCAGGAATGGATGAAGGCAAACAAGTATGAATATGTACACGTGTATATATATATCCCTGGGATTGGGGAGAAAGAATACTTCCCACGCATGTCGTAGAAGGTGACTAAAGGGGCCGAGAGCGGGGGGCTAGAAACCCTCCCCTCCTTGTATTTCAACTTTCTAAAAGGGAAAAAAGAAGGCTCAGACTGGGATGTCTAAATGTGTGTGCATGTAACCAAGATGAGAAAAAAGGAAAGACAGGTAGTATGTTTGAGGAAAGGAACCTGGATGATTTGGCTCGGAGTGAAATGAAGCTCAAGGGTAAAGGGGAAGAGTGGTTTGGGAATGTTTTGGGAGTAAAATCTGGGGTTGGTGAGAGGACAAGAGCAAGGGAAGGAGTAGTTTTGATGCACGAGACCAGGGTTATAGTGATGGGTGATTTGAAAGCAAAGGTGAGTAATGTGGCAGTTGAGGGAATAATTGGTGTACATTGGGTGTTCAGTGTTGTAAATGGAAATGGTGAAGAGCTTGTAGATTTGTGAGCTGAAAAAGGACTGGTGATTGGGAATACCTGGTTTAAAAAGAGAGATATACAAAAGTATACATATGTAAGTAGGAGAGATAGCCAGAGAGCATTATTGGATGTTAATGTGCTGAGAGGTGCAACTGGAGGTGAAGGTGAAGATATGTAGAGGTTTTCAGAAAAGAAGAGAGAATGTTGGGGTGAAGAGAGTGGTGAGAGCAAGTGAGCTTGGGAAGGAAACTTGTGTGAGGAAGTACCAGGAGAGACTGAGTGCAGAATGGAAAAAGGTGAGAGCAAAGGACGTAAGGGGAGTGGGGGAGGGATGGGATGTATTTTGGGAAGCAGTGATGGCTTACACAAAAGATAATTGTGGCATGAGAAGCATGGGAGGTGGGCAGATTAGAAAGGGTAATGAGTGGTGGGATGAAGAAGTAAGATTATTAGTGAAAAAGAAAAGAGAGGCATTTGGATGAGTTTTGCTGGGAAATAGTGCAAATGACTGGGAGATGTATAAAAGAAAGAGGCAGGAGGTCAAGAGAAAGGTGCAAGAGGTGAAAAAGAGAGCAAATGAGAGTTGGAGTGAGAGAGTATCATTAGATTTTATGGAGAATAAAAAGATGTTTTGGAAGGAGGTAAAAAAAAGTGCGTAAGACAAGAGAACAAATGGCAACATCGGGGAAGGGGGCTAATGGGGAGGTGATGGCAAGTAGTGGTGGTGTAAGAAGATGGAGTGAGTATTTTGAAGTTTTGTTGAATGTGTTAGATGATAGAGTGGTAGATATAGGGTGTTTTGGTCGAGGTGGTGTGCAAAGTGAGAGGGTTAGGGAGAATGATTTGGTAAACAGAGAGGTAGTACAAACTTTGCGGAAGATGAAAACTGGCAAGGCAGCGGGTTTGGATGGTACTGCAGTGGAATTTATTAAAAAAGGGGGTGACTGTGTTGGTTACTGGTTGGTAAGGATATTTAATATATGTATGACTCATGGTGAGGTGCCTGAGGATTGGCAGAATGCATGCATAGTGCCATTGTACAAAGGCAAGGGATAAAGGTGAGTGCTCATATTACAGAGGTATAAGTATGTTGAGCATTTCTGGGAAATTATATGGGAGGGTATTGACTGAGAGGGTGAAGGCATGTACAGAGCATCAGATTGGGGAAGAGCAGTGTGGTTTCAAAAGTGGTAGAGGATGTGTGGATCAGGTGTTTGCTTTGAAGAATGTATGTGAGAAATATTTAGAAAAGCAAATGGATTTGTATGTTGCATTTATGGATCTGGAGAAGGCATATGATAGAGTTGATAGAGATGCTCTGAGGAAGGTATTAAGAATATATGGTGCGGGAGGTAAGTTGCTAGTAGCAGTGAAAAGTTTTTATTGAGGATATAAGGCACGTGTACGAGTAGGAAGAGAGGAAAGTGATTGGTTCCCAGTGAATGTCGGTTTGCAGCAGGTGTGCGTGATGTCTCCATGGTTGTTTAATTTGTTTATGGATGGGGTTGTTAGGGAGGTGAATGGAAGAGTTTTGGAAAGAGGGGCAAGTATGCAGTCTGTTGGGGATGAGAGGGCTTAGGAAGTGAGTCAGTTGTTCGCTGATGATACAGTGTTGGTGGCAGATTCAGGTGAGAAACTGCAGAAGTTGGTGACTGAGTTTGATAAAGTATGTGAAAGATGAGTTTGATAAAGTATGTGAAAGAAGAAAGCTGAGAGTAACTGTGAATAAGAGCAAGGTTATTAAGTTCAGTATATACATATAATCCCTAGATATGGTGGAGAAAGATTATTACCCATGTATTCCCTGCATGTCATGCATGTCATAAAAGGTGACTAAAAGGGCTGGGAGTGGGTGGGTCTTCCTTAGATAACTTGATGTACTACACATGGTAATTTTGTGCATCTTCTAGACTTTAACTTTGTCAATTATTTTCCAGATAACCCTAGTTGATACAGGGAAACCCATTACATATATTAGTTACTTATATTCTTCTGGTCAGTCTTCTCTCCAACAAGACTTTGTCATGCTTAATTAAAATATGGGTATAAGACAATACCTTCAACAGTGTAGGCTGTTACATTGAAGACCTCTATGGATATAGGTAATTGATGTGTTGGAAATGAAATGTTTGAGGACAATATGTGGTGTGAGGTGGTTTGATTGAGTAAGTAATGAAAGGGTAAGAGAGATGTGTGGAAATAAAAAGTGTGGTTCAGAGAGCAGATGAGAGTGTGTTGAAATGGTTTGGACATATGGAGAGAATGAGTCAGGAAAGATTGACAAAGAGGTGAAGGGAACAAGAAGTGGGGGACCTTATTGGAGGTGGAAGGATGGAGTGAAAAAGATTTTGAGCGAACATACAGAAGGGTGAGAGGCATGCAAGGAATGGAGTGAATTGGAAAGATGTGGTATACTGGGGTCAATGTGCTATAAATGATTGAATGAGGGTATGTGAAACATCTGGGGTAAACCATGGAAAGGTTTGAGGGACCTGTATGTGGATTAGGGAGCTGTGGTTTCGGTGCATTACACATGACAGCTAGAGACTGAGTGCGAACGAATGTGGACTTTTTTTTTTTTTTTTTTTGTCCATTTTCCTGGCACTACCTCGCTGAAGTGGGGGTAGCGATGCTGTTTCCCATGGGGTGGGGTAGCGAAAGGAGTGGAAAAAGGCAAGCAAGTATAAATGTGTACATGTTTATATATGTGTATGTCTAAGTGTTTGTAGGTATATGTTGATATGTATATGTGCGCATATGGGCATGTATGTATATATATGTGTATATGAGTGGATGGTCCATTCTTCATCTGTTTCCTGGCATTACCTAGCTGACACAGGAAACAGCGATTATGTATGTTAAAATAAATAAAATATCTCCCTCATTGTATCTAAAGATTAGCAGAGTTACTTTAGGCTTAATTTCATTTCGGGGCATGATTTGTAGTAATTATTTGAATAATTTACAGGGTTTGTGAATCATCTTCTGGGAAGTAAACTTTGTTAGAAATGGCTCCTTCAGAGGGCATACCGTCTCAGCTGGTGAGAATAATTGAGTGTAAGCAGGGTGCTGTCAGAGCTGTCAGATTCAATGGTGAGCTTTGTGTTTATATGTCTGTTTTTAATGGTACTTTAGGATTAAACAGTCTGGAAAGAATCTAGGATATAAGAAGTGGCTAATAGCAAATACAGTCAGTACATAGCTGTATACAATGTGAAGTTCATATCATGCATATATGATCAGACTAAATAAATAAGGTTGAGGAGATATACAAGACTTATTATAGATATAGATGTTAGTCAGATACCTTTCTTTAAAGACAATGGAGTTGGAACATGAAATGAAAGCATTCAAAGTATTGAAACTGTTGGCCAGCAGAAATGATAAGGAAGGAGTCCTTGAAACTAGATTAAAAAGATACTTCTAAAAACTGATCAGGTCAATGGCAGCCTGAAGGAAGGAATGAAAGGAGGTTGTTAGGCAACTAGGTATGTAGAAGTTTGTAATAGTAATACTTCTGTATTAGCTAATGCATGGATGGCATGGATTTATAGTGGGATAAAAGTTGACACAGTAGAAATGAGTATCAAATTTTTTAGATGTATATTATTGAAAGAGTGACTAGTCAGAAGTAAAGGAATGTGGAGAAAATAAAATTATGGTGTGATTAATGAATAAAGGATGGATTTTTCATGTGGAAGCAAAGAGCATGGAAAAATTATGTGTACTTTATATTAATGAGGAAATTAGATGTAAAAGAACATTAAGTCAGAGCATTAGAAGGACAAAGGGAGTGATTGAAAATGCTTGTATAATTTACCCACTTGTTAATATGTTCATGTATATACAATATAGTAAGGAAATTTTAAACTTGCATCACTCACTAAACTTCCCGGTGTTATAATTCTTTTTCATGTTAATGCTTACTCCATCCACTATTCCTTCACTATAAAAGGGTTTCTTCAAATCTTTTATGATAAATCTTGCTTAGACTCCTGTTGTGTCCCCTAGTGAATTTGTTCATTCCTCTTTCATTTTATTTAGTCTTGCCATTGTAATGTCATTTTAAAAACACAGTTGTAATCATGTCTTCCTTTCACTTCCATTAGTTCCTTCCTAGAGCTCAGCTCACTTTCATTAGTTAGTCTTATTTGGAATTCTTTTAGCAGGTTAGTCTCTCTCCTCAAAGAGGGTGCCCAACAGATTATGCATGAGCTCTGGAAGACTGTAAAATATAACCATAAAAATCAGAAGGTGCAGCAAGCTTAGTAAGAAGAGGTAACACCCTAATCATACAGGGCCTAGAATTGCTTTATATACATTGCTATCCTCAGGTAGACAAATTATGAATGTGCACTAGAGGAACACATAATTGCCCTGGATAAGTATCATAATAGTATACCAGAGTACTGTAGTTAGGATGTGGTAGTTATTTAGGTCTTTATGCAGTAGCCTCCAATAGTCTGCCTGAGCAGAGGAGCACCACAACATTTTCACCATAGGTAGGTTAAGGTATCTTATCTGTGTACTGTATTTGAAGAGAATTTTCACATTGATCATTGTTGTTGATTATTATTAGTGAAGCCTGTTTTCTGATGATTTTGTCTCTGCTTACCTGAAGCTAGGTTATTGATGCAAAAATGAAAGTATGTACCCTCTTCATCTAACTCTTCTTCCAATCCATGGCTCAACCATTCCTGTTCTGAAGCAATTCTGGCGAGGGACTAGGCATACCTGGTATATGACTAAAAAACACTCTTTCTCCAATACATACTTATTAATCACCTATGCCTGAAATCACTGCAGGTATATTATCCATGAAGTAGAGTATTTCTTTCTTCAAAGGAAGTACCAGTGGGTCTTTCTGATCATTACTCAAAGGCACTTCTAACAACTTCTGTTGAATTACTTCTCCTTCACTTTTCCATGCTGATGGTACTACAGCTGTCTCTTAATAAGAGATAAACTTTCTTTGGTCCTCTTTTCTCCTCTAGTTTTGCTTCAGATTACTTTAACATTCCTTCACCCCCTATCATACCTCCTATAACCTCTTGTATAGTCCAAAAAGTATAACTCTCAGAACATAAGCAAAGCATATGGATCTGATGGCATCCCTCCTTGTATTTTGAAGGATTGTACCTCTGAATTTGTGCCCATCATTTGTGCTTCGGCTAAAAACCAAAACTTTCCCATTGGAAGCATGCAGTAATATAGACTATTCCACAAAAGTGTACTTGTTTTAACCATTCCAGTTGTTGTTCTCAATTTACTTGTTTCCAAATATTTGAATTTCCTTAAATCCTTTTACTTTAAACATCTCAAATCCTGCAGTTCTCTGTCTGATCATCAGCACAACCTTCATGAAGTGAGATCCTTGGTGATATCTTCACATGTTTAACTAATGATTGGTCATCCTCTTTGAGAGACCTGGGGAAACCCATATTATAGTTCATGATATTTCTAAAGGATTTGACATTGTGGGGCTTTGATTTGATAGCTTTTTTCTCTCAGTGTTATCTCACATCTAACTTTCCCATTAGCTAAATAAACCTCTTAAGGAGCTAGGTTTTTTGTCTGCATGATATAAATTCTTTTCTCAAGCTCTATGTACATGACAGAAATAAGTCTCAAGCAGTTTGATTTATCAGCTCTCAGTTTGACCTTAAAACTTGACTGGCTTGCCTTACAGTGCTTTATTGGTTCTCTGTCGATTCTTTATTACTTTGATTTCTATTCCCAAGAACTAACTGCTCTTGTGCTTTAGCAAGGTGCTGCATCACATTATCACTGTTTGGCTATTGGGAACTCAGGGCAAGCCATTGTTTCTTTCCCTATAGCATAAAGCTTTGAAACTTCATTGTAGATTTCACAGAACCTTCTATAGTGATGGTTTATATACTTTGGTTATAAAAGTCTTCTTGATTTACATTCTCAAGGAACTGATAAACCAATAACTAGAAAGATATGGGTTTATCAACAATTCTCATTTATCTGGTTTTCATTTGCCCTATTGGTATTTCTTTTTAAGGAGGTCTGATAGCAGATTAGGAAAACAAAAGTGTATGGATGATTAACTCAGGCCTGACAGTGTCTGTAAATCTTACTTCTAGACACAGTTTCTTGCTTCCAAGCAAGAGTATGGGCCTTTTCCTCTAGCAGTAATTAGTTGCTGGTAGAAGGAAATTATCACTTGAAAGAGAAATAGCGAAAATATTAAACACAAGGACTGCGAGCAAAAGTTACATCCCTCTACTCTCAGTACCACAGGGTAACTGAGGCAGGAAATCATATGATGGGACAACGAGATGCATGATGTCCCCACCATAAGCAAGGAATGGGATATTTTCTTCAAACAAAACATGATGGATGAAAGCTTTGTTTTAAATAGTAATCACCTGGTTCTTTTTGTGAAGACTGTAATTATCACAGTCATATTTCCCTTATGCTCCCTCTCTTGTATCCTCTTCAATCACATAGTCAAACTCACACAGTATGTGATCACTTTTACCAAAAGGTTTATCATATTTGATTTGTTCAGTTTCCAGGATACTGTATTTAAGGATAGAGTCTAGCAGAGATGATGTATCATCTCTCATGGTTCTCATATGATCTGTGATATGTTATCATGGGAAATTTTTCCATATACAGTAATAACCTGTTTAGCGTTCCTCTTGGAACAGTTTCATCTTAGTGCTCTTGCTTGCATCATGAAGCTCTAGTCGTATTAGAAAAGAATTAAGAAATTCATAAAAGAAGTCAAAAGTCATGAGTCTAGACACTCACACCATGCTGACAGCAGCTCACTCTGTTTATATTCACTTGGCCAATCAGTGCTGTACATACATTCAGTCAGTACCAAATAAGTTATTACTGTACATATTTTGCAGCACTAACACTGTTTACACATTCTTACTGACTTACTGATTTTTTATATTTGATAATATTTACCCATAATGTCTGGAAAACAGTTTGCAGGTTCTTGTGCTGCTAGTGCTTCTGATATTGTGTTTGGAAGCTGGTGATTGTCAGGTTGATGTTGCTGATACTTTTAAATTGGCAGACAATATAAAAGCTTCTGACAGTGAAGTTAACAGCAATGAAGGTGACTCATTTAAGGAGCAGTTTATTAGAAAAGATGGAAGGTAGGCAAGCCATATGGGTAGGTGGCCAAATGCACTGTAATTTGCCATTAAGCATAACATCTTGGAAAGAGCCAGTAGCATCTTCATGCACCTGTAGGAAGGAGATGACTCAAAAACATTTTCAACAAGCAGAGGTTGGTTTGATCGGTTCAAATGTCGCACCAACTTGCACAGCATCCACACCTGTAGTAAAGCTGCAAGTAGGGACATGCAGGCTGCCCAGGAATTTCCTGCTACCCTCAAAGCTATCATCGGGTGTGGCAACTACCCTCCAAAGGTTGCTTTCACATTTATGAAACTGGCCTTTTGTGGAAAAAAAATGCCATCCTACACTTTCATCTCTGGAGAAAAGAAGCATGCTTCTAGGTTTAGGGTTGCACAAACCAAGTAACACTACTGCGAGGGGTGTAATGCTTCGGGAGACTTCAAGCTGGAACCACTGCTCACCAAGCACTCTGAAATGCCATGAGCTATGAGGGTATTTTCAAAAACCACCTGCCTGTGATTCGGAAATCAAATAAGAAGGCTTGGGTGACAGTTGATATTTTCCAGCAGTGGTTTGTGTCACTTTTGCCCAGTAGTGAAGCACTATTATGGAAGAGAAAACCTTAAACTCAGAGCATTGTTGGTGCTCAATAATGCCCCTGGCCACTCTGAGAATCTAGACACCCTTTGGACCTGCATACCTGTAGAAGTGGCAAACTTCCACTTAATACAACTTCCCTGATCAAGCCAGTGGATCGGGGAGTAATATATTTCAAGGTCTGCTATATTCATTGCACATTCAGACAACTTGAGAAAACAGATGGCAAAGATAAACAATCTATCAGAGAATTTTGGAAGGCCATAGATAATATTATAGCACCCTGGGAGTCCATGAGTACCCATGACTTTGTGCATTATGAGCTGTTTTATAATTTTATGAAGTGTAGGTCTTATTGTATGACAAAATTGTGTGTAGTTAACTGAAATACAAGTGCATGGTGGTGGGTGTGACATAAAATTGTGTGTAGTTAACTGAAATACAAGAGCATGGTGGTGGGTATGGTGATGGGTTGAAATGTCACCTGTTGAAGAGTGCTTGGCAACACAGCTATTGTCTGTTGCCTCTTTCTTCCAATCCACCTCTCTATTCATCTCTGAGTGTCTGATTTCTCAGTCCTTAATTTAAAATGTTACATAGCATAATGATGAAAGGGTATAGCATTGCTAATTTATGCTAACACACAATTTTGTGCATAGACATTAGCAGTTCAGTCGTATCTGGTGGTGCCACGAGCCAGTGTTACCAAGGAAACTGTTAAATGCATCACCTCTCAACACTTGCCACAATATTCCTGCCTGCCATCACCTCCTCCATCATCACCACCCCATCATGTTCACTACCTCCGTAATCACCATCTAAATACTATTTTCTCCAATCTATCTCTGATGTCTGTTCCCAACTCCATCAAGGCAATCCTTTTAAATTTATACAAACACCTGAGGTGTGCTGTGACTTTAGTTTTTGGACGATTTTGAAGCCTCACTGCCTCTGGAAACGCTGCACTAGAGTTACCTTCCTCTTTCTCTTATACATCCCCAATTTCTTGCGCTCCTTCCCCAGTAGTACTCCTGAAATGCCTTTCCTCTCATTTTCACTGAAACTTTACTTCATCCCACCACTCACTGCACTGTCTAATCTGCCCTCCTTCCACAAGCCACATTCATATCTTGCACATAATAGCATTACTTCCATAAATACCTCCCATTCCTCACTCACTGTCCTTGCTTCATTTACTTTCACCTTTTGTGATTCTACACCCAATCTCTCGTAGTATTTCTTCACACATGTCACCTTTCCAAGTCCATCCACTCTAACTACTCTCCTCTCACTGACTTGAAAGTGAGAAGAGCACTGTGAATTAAGGAACCCTGGAAAACAGCCTTTTTATTTCTTATTCGATCACCACAGTGATCAAGTATGAAAAAAATCTCCATCCCAAGCATAGTGGAGAAAGATTTGCACCCTTCCATTCCTTGCATGTTGCAGAAGGCATGTGTGTGTGTGTGCATGTGCAATCTGCAGGGGTTGAGGGGGTCTCAGAAGTGAGTCAGCTGCTAGTTTTTGGACGATTTTGAAGCCTCGCTGCCTCTGGAAACGCTGCACTAGAGTTACCTTCCTCTTTCTCTTATACATCCCCAATTTCTTGCGCTCCTTCCCCAGTAGTACTCCTGAATGCCTTTCCTCTCATTTTCACTGAAACTTTACTTCTTCATCCCACCACTCACTGCACTGTCTAATCTGCCCTCCTTCCACAAGCCACATTCATATCTTGCACATAATAGCATTACTTCCATAAATACCTCCCATTCCTCACTCACTGTCCTTGCTTCATTTACTTTCACCTTTTGTCATTCTACACCCAATCTCTCGTGGTATTTCTTCACACATGTCACCTTTCCAAGCCCATCCACTCTAACTACTCTCCTTTCACTGACTTGAAAGTGAGAAGAGCACTGTGAATTAAGGAACCCTGGAAAACAGCCTTTTTATTTCTTATTCGATCACCACAGTGATCAAGTATGAAAAGAAATCTCCATCCCAAGCATAGTGGAGAAAGATTTCCACCCTTCCATTCCTTGCATGTTGCAGAAGGCATGTGTGTGTGTGCATGTGCAATCTGCAGGGGCTGAGGGGGTCTCAGAAGTGAGTCAGCTGCTAATGACACAGTACTGGTGGTAGATTCGAGTGAGAAACTGCCTAAGTTGGTGACTGAGTTTAGGGGAGTGTGTGAAAAAAAGCAGAAGTAAAGTTAAGTTGGACTGTGAGTTTGAGAAACTAAGGAAGAGGTGAAATGTTTCACATACCTGAAAGTGGATATAGCAGCGAATGGAACCATGGAAGTGGAAAACAACATTGGACAGGCATGGAAGACCTTATAAAATACTGCCACTGAAATCCAAAGGGGCAATATGCCCAAAATAAGAGAACACTAAACATCCAGAGCCCAAGCCTCTTCAAAACCCTACCAACTACCATCATTGACAGGATGGGATGTACAGTAGAGAAATTTGAGAGTGCATGGGACAAGGGCCTACTAAGTGTATCAGACTAGCCAAGCTGTAGGGGCTATGTAGGCTTGAGGGCTATGGCTTCTAACAGTTTGGTTCACCAATGACCAATTCCAACATCCGGGGCCTAGCATGGTCTGTGGGGATGAAGACCCCGAAGACTTCACCAGGTATGTACTTCTTTACTTTTCAGCTTTACTTCTTAGGGCAGCCCTCCAATTGATAAAGTTAGAGTGCCTGACTTCTCTTTACTTGACTGGATTTCATTCCACTAGGTCACTGTTTTCTAGGCTGGTACGTAGACAGGTACCAACTTCAGATGAGATGTATTGCCTCAGCTGGGACAGACCTAACCAAGTGACAAATTATAAGGCTTAAGGAGTGTAAGAGAGTGGCCTTTTTTAAGGCCTCTGATGGACTGTGAACCTACTGGTAATTAACCTTTTTTTCTTTTCCGTCTAATGGCACAGTTTATTTCAAGTCTTGCTTAGAAACCAGTCCTTTGACTTCTGACAATCTTTAGCCTTGCCTTGGCATGAATTTTTAGTGGTTAAAGTTGTTACCATCCTCTTACAGTGGGCTTCTGATAAATATTTCTTTTTTTAAGGCAACATCTTTCTCATTCAGGTTGAGGAAGTATATCAAATTATACTTTGGGAGGGATCCACTTTAGGTGTTCAGAGAAAGTTGACAATCTTCCTGAGAATGAATAGTTTTTGCATTTGAATATGAATTAACATGGACAACAAAGGTTTAGCTAAATCATTTTGGGATAAGTCTAGGCTTTAGCTTGACTTCATCCTTTAAAGGATTACCAAAGTCATAAAGTCCTATGCTGTAAAGGCTTTTTAACTCGGAAAAATGTTTGGCTATATTCTTGTCAACCTCATCATCAAGTTTTCTTGGTTTCTTTATAGGATCTCCTAATCAGCTGCTGTTGAATGTTTAGGAGATTTGGCAGACCTTCGTAAACCACTATCAATCACTTGCTTTGTGAATTAAGCTTCTCCGTCCTCTAGCTAGATTCTTAGGTATGCTTTCATTCATCTTGCTTACTCGCCAAATCTTGTTAGGGGGAAAACAAATAGAATTCCTGAAATGGTAGTTCGAACAGGGGAGACCAGTCATATTTCTTCTAACAGAAAGGGCCAATAGAGAGGCTTTCCTTTTCCTTCCGATCCCTCTATCCCTTTTTAACTCTATACTTCGTGTAACAGTTGGGAACATCATAGGAATAACCTGGATGCATTTTACTAGATATGTATGGTTTTAGATTCATGACTACCATACCTGAACAGCTACAGGGAGGCTGG